>NW_008602067.1:0-2242 GCF_000691845.1 Merops nubicus
GCTGGTGAAGGGTCTAGAGAGCAAGTCCTGTAAGGAGCACCTGAGAAAACTGGGTTTAGCCAGTTTAGCTAAACTGTTTAGCCTGGAGAAAAGGAGGCTGAAGGGAGACCTTATTGCTCTCTACAACCACCTGAAAGGATGCTGTACTGAGGTGGGTGTCAGTCTCTTCTCCCAAGTAAGAAGTTGATAGGATGAGAGGAAACAGTCTCAAGTTGTGCCAGGGGAGATTTAGGTTGGATATTAGGAAAAATTTCTTCACAGAAAGTGTTGTCAAGCATTTGAACAGGCTGCCCAGGGACATCATTGAGTCATCAACCCTGGAAGTACTTAAAAGACACGTAGATGTGGTGCTTAGGTACATTGCTTAGTGGTGGACTTGGCAGTGCTGGGTTAATAGTTGGACTTGATCTTCAAGGTCTTTTCCAACCTAAATGATACTGTGATTTTGTGCGCACTACTGCATAATAACAAAACTCCTGAGAAAGCAGGTCCCTAATCAGAACCTAAATCACCCAACACAGCATGTCTCTGTCTGTCCTTCTGCTCCCATAAACAAGGAGAACATATGTATGCTGTATTTACCCTTCAGAACCTAGAACCCTTCTTTTTACAACATTCATCCAGGACATTGAAAAATTTGGTCCAGTCCTTCTTCTAAGTCAAATCTGTGTAAGACAAATCCCTCTCTCCTACCAACCCAGAGACCAGCTGACCACTTTTCCATCTGTGAGTATGCTTGAGCAAACCACTCCCAGACAGGAGACTGTTTGAAGAGGTTCATTGAGCCAGAGGGCTCCAAAGCCAAGAGCAAAGCCGTGTCAAGGCATTCCCTTGGTCCAATCTGAAGAATCTCAGGAATAGGAGAGTCTGTAAACTGTGGGAAATCTTTCTAAGTGCTTTTTATATGCTGTATAATAGCATGGGACACCAATGACATAACTGGCTGTTTCTCATGCTCCATTTTACTGTATATGTTCTGAGTTGGCCTATTTTAAGCTTCCTGGGCTTGGAAATCAAAAGAAAAAGGCTGAGTGGTGAAAAAAACTGTTTAATGATTCCTTAATAGGCTTCATATGTCAGCCAAGGTCCTGGCTGTTTAGGAAAATCATGCATAGACAGTACTGGGTATGTCTTCCCCCAAGAAACTTTGGGAAAACACAGGCGGTTATGAACATCAGGAATCTACTGCATTAGGCAACCACTAGGCAGATTTATTAATCTAAGTTTTGTGCACAGATATTTTAAATGGCCATGATATTACATCGTTTTGAAGATCCAGTGCTAAATCATGTTCTCCTTCAGTTCCATGTCTGCCAACAGAAACATTGCACAGGAGAAAGAAGTGAAAGCAGTGAAGGCTAGTATTAAAGATTTTAATACCCTGCTATAGCAATATAACCTCCTCAACCAGTCTATTTATCTGGAATTTGGGAGGGGTCTTCTACTATACCATCTTTCTTTTCATATGTATTTAATGCAGTGCAAATGCTGAACCACAGAAAACTTTGACCTCTGTATCCACGCAAGCAGCTGAGCTATCACAAGACACCCAAGTCTGTTTCTCTCAGGGCTCTGAACAGCATAGGACCACCTGTAATACATCGTCTGCATCCTGAAAGAAAGGAGACTACCCAGGACTGCAAAGAAAACCTGGCAGTCCTGGCTGCCAGTCTACTCTTTTGAAATCTTAATAGCCAAGTCTAAGTCTCAGCACACTCCACTTTACCACAGGGAGCTGGGTAACCTAAAAGCAATCAGATCCTCTGCTTCACACTTTCAGGTTTCCTCACACATAAATTAATCAAAGCAGAGAATCAACCGTCGAAGCTCCTCTTTTCAATACTCTTTACACCTCACATCTTTCTCCTTTTGCAATAAAAATATTAAAAAAATAATACTAAATGAGCATTCAGAAACATTACCCCTTAGGCCATTGTGAACCAGTTCCTGTTCCCATTGTGGAGAGCAGAACAGCCATAGCTGAATGGAAATGGGAGCAGAACGTGCATGTCTGTGCCAGGAGTCACTTAGCACAGTGGCATACAAATAACAAATAAATCTTGCTGAAAGCAGCCACCTGACAGGAACACAGAGATCAAAATCAATATTTTACTACATAAATAAAACAAAATTTTCATAAATAAACTCATGACAAACAATTGCCTTCACAGAGCAAAAGAAATATCAGTGTTTGTGCATTCTGAACAGAGTATCAAAAGAGAAGAAGTGGAGAAACTAAGAA
>NW_008602068.1:0-106981 GCF_000691845.1 Merops nubicus
CAAACCAGTACATTTGCTAAAGCCAAAGTTTTTCCCAGGAACAGGTCAGGTTTCTTAAATTTTTCACATGGCAGAAATTTTTAACATATACTGGAGATTTAAACCTTTTCCTTTTCAATATCTACAGAAAGAAAATAACACTTCAGTTACAATCTACTTCTTACTGCAGAATGCTTGATTTTTATTTGTAAAATTTATAAAAAAAAAAAAAACTTCATGATTAGCTCAATGACATGTTTCAAAATTTTTTAATGTTTTTCTAGAACATAATTGTTTCCTTCTTAACTTTAACTGAAGCTTTCCAATTATAGTAGAAGCCTGTTGATAGCCATTGTTAAAGATGTCTTAAGTAAAGAAAAGAAAGAGATGATGAATTCAAAGCCCAGTAAACAAAGATATATTCCAGAACAAAAAGAGTTTCACTTAATTTTCACTAGGAAGCGACCTGTCCTGTTCACTATTTGTGTTATAAATGGTTTAAGACATGAGATTTTGAGAGCTAAACAATATTACACTCTAAAATGTTTAAAATGAGGTGCAGATTGTAAATTCCTAGTATATGAGGAACAAAATTTCTAAATTACTGCCCCAAAGCATGTGGTGCTATGTTCTTGGTCAGTATGTTCTTTGTACTCTTAGGGGTGGTATTCTGGCTGAAGATGCTGATACAGTTAATCAGTAATTAGTCACTAAGCCATGCTTTTATGATCCAACACTTGGATGAATCAATTCTCAAGCAAGAGCTATTACTCATTTTTTTCTAATAGACATAGTGAAATATAAAGAATTAAGTGAAATGATCATGGTCACACAAAGAATCAACAATAAAAGCAGTCCATCTTAAAGAAACAATGGGTCAAATATGCCAAACAGTTGTACACTCCAGCAAAAGAAGTCAACCATAACTGCTCAGAAGCTTTGAAACCATATTTCCAGTCTTAGTTTAAGCACGAATACCAGTTCTCTGGATATACTTTAAATGAGTTTTTGTTCACTGTTTCTCTCCACCAAAGAATTTCAGGGAAGGCGTGAACAGTCAGCCACAAGAAACAAACTTTCATTGGGGGAAAAGTAACTAAATTTTCCTTTTGGGGTATTTCCCTACTTCATTCTCCCCCATCTGGATGATTGCAAACATAGCAGAAATATTCTTGGCTTCAAAGTAAATCGCCATTTACTTTTCCGAGCATGTTCTTTTACAAGTGTCCAGTTTCACCTCCTGATATTATACAGACACCTTTGGGTGGTACTCTCTTTTGTCCTTTTTGTAGATGAAATTCAGTCAACATTGTTTACATACACTTCAAAAAAATTTGGTTTGCATTAGTCTTGAGCTGGCTGAAAGACTGCTACCTGCTGCAAATTATACAGCATCTTTTCATAAATACCTCTATCACAGGGGAAAAAAAAAAACAAAACAAAAAAAAAAAAAAACAAAAAAAAAAAAAAAAAACAAAAAAAAAAAAAAAAAAAAAAAACAACAACAAAAAAAAAACCACACACAAACCACACCACAACAACACTCTTCCTGGGCTACAGGAACCACCAAACCATGTAGGACACGGTGTGTTTAATGGTGTATTAACTGCACTGCGTAGTTTACTACATCACCTTGTAGAAGAGTCATACTATACAATTCAGGTTGTGACAAATATCTTAAGTGTAACTGAGTATCAGTTAAAATACCTCTTGGTTTTTGCACAGACTATGCCCTTTGGAAACATACTCTGTTGCATCATTTGTGAAATAAAGGAGAGTATTAGAACATTAGTTTCTACTCTTAATGTATCAAGTACCGCAACCATAGGAAATCATGCTTAGAAGCAGCTTTGAGGCAAACAACATAAGTGGCTATCAGAAATCCTGGCTGAATGAAGACTTTTAGCCTAAGTTAAGAATCATTAAAAGCCTTACACTGTTGAGTAAAAGGCAATAGGAGTCTGCAATACGACCTTTTCCAGGCATCCCATCTTAATGCTTTTTGTACTTAAGACTAGCCTGTCACTGGCAAACACAGAGATGCTTATTTCTTCATTACAATGTGTGCATTTTACATATCTTCTGTAATACCATGTCATAAAAAGGCCTACACTAAGTGCACTTGAAGTATTTCACTTTTATTCAAATTTATTAAATTAGGAATACTGACTATTTAGTAGCTTGTCAGCAACCTGTAATTTCAAAGGACTGGATGAAATTATCTTAAGACAGAATAAGTATGTTCTTTCCCAGTTGTTTTTTCTCCGTTCTCCATACTCCGTGCAGTACAGTCCATTGCAAGAACAACAAATTATTTCTTTGCAAAACTTTTAATGGGACGCACTGATAAATTCTGTTTCTGGTATAGCAGTGGAAACAGAGAAATTTGTTAAAGTAAGGAAACTGCAACATCCTTTTCACCACAAGCAGTCTTTAAAAAACTACTCCTAAGGCTTCGTGTATATTGTAGAATAAAAAAAAAAATAAAATAAAATAAAATAAATAAATTTAAAAGCATCTAGATGCTGATACAGAATATTGCCTAAAACATTAGTCTGGTGCTCTTATATGGACCCTGACACTCCAGAGGCATATTTGGCTATTGTTCCAATGGTTGTATTAAATGGTAGCAAAGGTAACATCATTCTAGCCCTGAATGGGATCTGAAAACACTTGGCAATCTGCAGGGCTGTATGAACTTGCATTTAGCAATGTTTTCAGTAGTACATTCTGAAAATGAGTGGCATATTCTAAAGGGTGGGTAGGGAATGCAGCTTAACTTTTTTCTTCAACTTCACAGGAAGCTATCAGGAAGACTTACTTTGGTTGGTGTTTCAACGTAGTCCAAGGCATTTCCTTATTGTCTTTCACTCCCTGTTTCCCCACGTTAACATTCAGTATGCCACTGGCCTATTAATAGATTGTATAAGTATGCGCTGCAGACACATTCACCAGCACGGTTGCACATATGGCTGTCACTCCACATTCTGCACTGAAGGATAGATCCTTGCAGAAAACGTTTCTGCCCTTAGACTTCCACTAGCCAATTCAACTTCTTCCCCAGATCAGAGACCCTTACTGGCACCTCCAGGGGCATGTTTGGGCCTGTGCACATCCTGGCTCCATGAATATTTAACAGAGAAATTGAGAAGAGAGTTGCTAGTGATCCATCTGTTAAGCTGCTGGAGCTATACCAGGGACCCATGAATTGGCTGCAGACTTCTTCCATGGTAATGCCAAGGTTCAACAGAGAATTTAAAGCACTCAGTTGATCCCTTGCCCAAAACTGACTACTGGCAAGAAGGGTGGCCACAGTGCATAGCTGGTGACGGCAGATTTACTACTGAATAAAGCCAAAGCTATCTCTGAAATAATCAGCTGTGACTGATAATAAATAGTCACCTTTTGCTATCATTTTTTTAGGATAAATTTAGAAAGTTTCTGTCCTATTTAAAGTAGCTAAGGTATGCTTCCTCCCACTCTATTTTAGCAAACTCTACTATTAGGCTAGCATGCCACATAATATCACTGGGACTTTTTGCCTTCCAGAACTCACTTCCCTACCCAATACTGCATAAAAATAACTGTATTTTGGGAAAAGAAAATGCGATAAGAGGGAGAATAGCATTACAGATCAGTCCATTATGTTATCTCCTGCCACCTAAATAAAGATGTTTGTTTCTTGGGGAACAACATTTGGATTTGTAATAAAACATTGATGCTCATAAAAAAAAAAGTTGAGTCAGTCTTCTGCAGAGTATATAACTCCTGTGGTAAAATGGAAGCTGTGGGATGGTATCTAAGTCTTCTATCTTCCTTTCACAAATTTTTTTATTTTGGTTTTCTCATTTAAAACTGAAATTTTCTTGTGCTTTAAAAGTCAAGTAGGCTACAATATTACTTTTCAAACAAGTAAGAGAGGTTAGAAGAAAACAGATGGTCATCTTTCTCAGCATGAAGCAACAGTTTTGATTTTAGGTTGGACCTGCCTGCATTTTCATTTTTCTCTTTGTCTCCTCCTCTAAATTCACTGTCTCCATGGGATCTATTCAAGGCTGGAAGAAACCTCTGAAGGTGTGTTTCTTTAGAATTTTTTTTTAGCTTGTTTAAATAAAATCCTTAATAAATGAAGTTAGTTGACACCATATGAACTGAATGTCAGCAAATACAAAAGCTGTGTTCAATATAATGGCTTCTGGTCATTCTTAAACTCTGCAAGACCAAAATATAACCCTACTGGGTTCCAATGCTGAAAAAAGACTTCTGTTTCTCTACACTGACTGAAATATGCAGCACCATGAGAGCTAACTGAGTTGTTAAAACCATGTCTAAACACAATAAAATGCCCAACTGCAGTAAAGCCCTTAAGTACCATTAAAAAGACAGAATAGTTAGTAAAACTAAGATTGTGGTTTGATGGCACCATAAATCTCTCTAGAGGTCTCAAACTTAATGGTGTATCAATGTGAATCACAATCCTGCTCTGGATGAAACTCACAATCTTGCATTAAAATGTGCCTATTTTTTTCCTGACAGGCTGCTCCCTTAAAGGTATCTTTGTTCATTAACATTTGGTCCATGCAAGAGCTTCTCTGGACTTCCCCATTTAGTTTAGTACTGCCATTTCTGTCATGTATCTTCAGAAGACTCTGGATGTCACCAGCTTTCTCTAAACATGATCTGAGTTTCCATTTTGGCTGTACTTCCATTTTTGTTTCTGATTGTTGTTGAACCTTTCCTGATCATGGTGTCCTGTGCCAGCATTATGTAGTTAGAACTTTGGCACCCAGCAGCTGGCACAAACAATACCTAAGTTGGCCCATTTTATGGCTTTGCTTTTGTCTGTTTGGTGGCTTTGCTTTTCCTGAAGTTCTGTCTTTTGGGATCCAAACAGGAGCTGTTGGCCCTACAAGAACACTGGCAGTGCATATTAGAAACGGTTTGCCACTCCATTCTCCACAGATGTTTCAGTGTAGCCTCCAAAGTGACCTGGAACAAGACAGACCAAGAGTGGATTCCACAAAACACTACAAAAAAAGGCAAAGAATAAAAAATTTGGTGCTACAAGATTAACACACCTTTAGTAGGAAGCACTGCAGAGCACCTGAGGGTGCCCTTTAACACTAGTTCATTTCACCCAAAGAAGAGAGGCATCCCAAAAACCACAACAGGTTCATCCAAAAAATCAATCTTTGCCATCAAACAATTGATCAGCTTGTCACAGGCTAGAAAAAGAAGCCTTCTTTCTGATCACTTGGAGGAGAAGCTTTATCGCTATTTTCTGCTGATGCAGGTAGGCCTTGGATGTTTGGTCAAAAGACTAACTATTCTGTGCTGACAGCCACCCACTATTCTGCTGACCACTTGCCTGATATATACTTGCATTAACAGGCAGACCAGCAGCCAAACTCCTCCCTGTGCTACCACATCACACAGCAGAGATTCAAAGTGCCAGACAACCAGAAGGAGGAACAAGTCAATGCACTCACCCACCACAGTAGACGCAAAGAAGGGAGAGAGCCAGGCAAGAAACCAAGCCATGGGTGAGGGTTGCAGCCAGGCCACGAGTCTAGCTATATAGTAGGGATTCAAAGACAGATTCATGTTCTGACCTTGTCATCTTGGGAATTCCATTTGCCCTGAAGAGTCAGGGAGCCCTTCAGCACACTCGCTATGTAACCAAACCTCCCAACCCCACTGCAAGCAGAGTCAGTTCCTATGGAGGGGGTTTCTTGCCCCACCTTCAAGTTGATGTGGAAAGTGAGGTCACCTGGTGGTGATCTCCTAATCAGTTTCCACCCAAGGCTGGCTAGACCCTGAATGAAATCAGGAGGGTCTTTCTTGCCTGGTTGTGGACACCATCCATATGCCAACACTTATACAAGGCTGGGGGTTTAAATCCAAGCACTTCACCCACATACACCAGTTTAATTCTGTTTGTCTAAACCTACCTCAAACCACAGGTTTTCAACAAAAGGATTCTACATTTGGGGTCTGGGAGCCACCCTAACTGGCTTATTAACTCCATACACAGTCTCCACACTTTATTGGGCTAGAACCAAAAGATTTTTTTTTACAAAAATTTAGAAACCTCAGAGGTCATCTACACATGTAAAAATATCTCAGTGATAGTTCATTATAGTTTGGAATGCATTTGGAGAAGGCTAGTCTGTATTCACATTTCCCCTCCTGAATAATTACCAGTCATATGTTACCTTTCAGAAATGTGGTATAAGACTGAACTGTAGTTCAAAACACTGCAACAGCATCTACCAGATGGTCCTCAATATATAAAGTCTCTTTCTTGATCTTGTGTGGGTTGCTCTTCCTGACCAAGAATTCAGGATTCACCTCAGTCAACACACATGGTAGCAGTATCATGCTGTGTTTGGCTAGATTTCTATTGATTGTGGAGAAAATAAGTTTAATCATTATGTTCACCACAGCCATTTTACAGACGCTAGCACAGACCATGGTAGAATCTCACTGACATTTTCAGATATTAAATACTTGTCAGATTCAGCTGGATTGATACTTTTTTCTCACTTCAGCTGTATTTGGCATAATAGAAGTAACCTATGTCAGGGCAGGTGCCTAAGATGCACAAGGTGAGTTAGATGCTGAAGGCATTAATCTGTTGTTTGTTGACTGCGAGATACCAGACTATATGCCTAGGTTTTGGGTGGTCAGAGTCAAAACAAGTTAAACAACACCTATTGAACAGATCTGGAGTGTATTAAAGCCTCTAAACAAGACTGTGGAAGTAGAGAGAACTAGCAAACCCAGGCAAGAGGAAAAACCAGCATGTATCTGCTGGTGTCACTCAGTGCTAATGGAGCTCCAGCCTTCTTTCACCACTGCCTGTCTGACAGTTGGCTAGATGGTATTCTGCTGATCCAAGTGATCCTCTGGATGCGGGGCTGGCTTTTGTGACTAGCCTAGGAGTTCCAGCCCAGTTCACAGTGGAGCTGCTGTACATGAGTTGGCTTTGAGAAAAATCAGTCCAGGGCCCACAGTGTGCCACCACTGGTCTTT
Source organism: Merops nubicus (assembly GCF_000691845.1). Classification (NCBI taxonomy): domain Eukaryota; kingdom Metazoa; phylum Chordata; class Aves; order Coraciiformes; family Meropidae; genus Merops; species Merops nubicus. The sequence goes on from NW_008602068.1 coordinate 7,015, forward strand.
AATCACCTTCTGAAGACTGTCCAAGACCACATGGAATCACTGCTGCATGACAGATTTGCCGCCATCTCTAACTGTCATGCCTCTACTAGTAATAATTGCATTCACGGCCCAGAGCTCAAAATCTCCCTAAGGGACTTAGTAGGAGAAGGTCCCTCATCTAACTAGCAAAGTCTGAAAGCTGCAAGACATAAATGACAGTTTGAAGTGATTGCTAGAACCAGCCCACACCTTCACTGCCAATGTGTGGTGTGAACAAGAAGACACATGTGCCTCCAGAAGCCAGGCACTGTGTGCAGCAGATACATTCTTAAACACATCAGTTATGTGTGTGTTGGTTGTCCTGCAGCAACAATGACTATGCTGCTTGACATCTCCTGAATAGTCGAGGTTGCCAGTGTCCTATATGCATGGTTAGACAGGGATTTCTAAAGCTTACATTTCTTGTATGAGGCTTGGGAGGTGAACCAAACCTCAGAGGTCTTCGTGCTCAGAGGCAGTGTGTTCTGCAAGCAACGTTTATTCCTTACACAGAGCCTTGGAGAAGCCCATAGTCCTTACAACTACTTCCAGGATAGTCCCCTTAACACTCAAAGCAGTAGCCACAGGAATTTTACCTTCAGAGCCCTCCTACAAAACTATGCAAAAATGTTAGTCAACTACAGACATACCCTGCAGGATTTCAGAAGCAGGTTTTAGGAGATTAGTACCACGAGCAACTCACTTTCTGTGCAACTTGTGAAGGAAGAAACAGCCATAGTAAGTGTCTGATATTGCCTGATGGTCAACACCTGCAACAAGGTTTGTCCCAACACCCTGTTGAGCAAAGCTAACTTCCAGACAGGCTCTATAGAGTCTTATAAGTTTTCCTATCTGAGAACTCAATTAGGGACTTGTAAGCCACATTAAGACATTTAAAGGTGGGAGGCATGTGAAGTCAGGGCTGAAGTTAATATTGACAGTATAGAGCTATTCCAGTCACCATTACATAAGGCTGTATAGCTTTATCCCATGATAAAACTCAGTGCTTGTAAAGCTGAATTAGAGGAGAAATTTTTTTTATTTTTTTTTTTTTTTAAAAAAAAAAAAACCAAGCCATACAAAACCAAAAGAAAAATAACTCTAGGGGAGATATATTACTGCTTATATCCTTAGCGGAAAAGAAGAGTTTATGCAACTACATACAAAATGTTTAACATTTCTGCTGAAAATGAAAACAAGTGGCACAATTTTGACCTGTACTATAGAGTGGTGTGGTGGAATCTGATCACTGTAATCTAAATATACCCTCAAACAGCTGTTCCTGTGGGAGGGCTGCATGAAACAGCAGCAATTATAAACATGATGATGCACAACACATAATTTTTTTTTTCTTTTTTAAAAACATGTTGTTCCTTTTATAGTGAAACTTCTGTGTGCCCCTAATTCTCCTTTTTAATACTTGCAGCCCTTTCCATTTCCACAAAACATCATCCTTTATATACTGCTCTCCTCATTTCTCCTGCTGCATATGAAGCATTATGTAGCTTGTCTGTCTCAGAGCTATGCTGCAATGATCAGCTAGTCAGTACACACAGATTGACTGACCACTCAGATACCATCTCTCAGAATGGATAATGGACTGAATTCTAGCAGAGTTTCCGCCCAGACGTTCATTATGGTTTCTACCTAGTCTTTGCATGCTATCTCTCCTGGCTGATTTTTTTTCATCCTTCTACGGACATTTTCTAAGCTGATGAATGGGTTTCACACCTACTGGGAATAAAAGGTGTGGGCTGTTGGGAGGAAGCTAAAGGGGAAGTGACAGACAGAACAGATAGCATGATTTCATAAGGTAATTTCCTCAGGAAGCTTGGCTAAACATGTAAGACAGTACAAGATGATGATGCCTCTTTTTGATTATCATCCTTTCCTAATGACATAGGCTCAAATAAAGCAGTTTTCTTTATTACACTTTAAAGACATTCTTCAGATGTTAATGTGTGCATACACCTATACCACCAAATGAAACAAGATCGCTCACTGAGTCTAAGTGGCTTGATATGACTGCATCCACAGTGCATAGCAATTGGCCCTGTATCTTTTTTAGTTTGGATATATATTAACTTCTATTAATCTCAGATTCCAACAGAAATGGTTACTGTCAGACAGTCTGCCTAAGGAGTCAGCTGCTACTCCCACAAAAATTAGGATTAATTAGGTCAAGGTCTCTTTTGGGTGTGCTCTATAAAACAAAGACAGACAGTGATGGCAAATGTGTCAATCCAGTGATGGAAAACAATAAGTAGGGACTTTACTTTTTTTGCACAGCATACAGGAGTAAGAAACTCACAAAGCCGCACTGGGAAGACTTTCATCACCTTTTCTATCACCACCACCCCACACACACACATAGAGAACAAACACCTTCCCTCAAGATTCAGCCTGGCAAAGCTACAGGGTATATTTCAGAGCTCTTCAGCAGAAGTAGCCCTCAGGGAACAGAACTCTGTTTTGTAAGATTGAACTGCTTTCCTTAGCCCTTGTCAGGCTTCCTTTGAACAGCTGGTGTCATCGAGCACGTTCTTCGCCTGCACCATTGCCACAGGCAGATCAGATACGTGCCTATTTCCCCGAGTCCCTTGCTTGTAGTAAACCTATCTCAAACATGTGATCCTATCACAACACTGTGACACATTTACTACAAATTTATAATGGGGTTAATTTGATTCTCCATTTCAGCCAACATCTTCAGTGGTTCTTGAAGTCATACATAAAGTTCTATTTAAAACTGCTGTGTTTTTAGAAAGAACAGCTGCAATGAAAGATAAAAGTTCTGATCTTTGCCCTTTATGCTTATTTCCTCTTCCAACACTTTATGAAGAAACACCGAAGTGATGACAAGAAAAATATTTATTCCTCGTGCTGCATTGGTGTGGGGCACAGGGAGTGAAATGGGACTGTAAGGAATGGAGGGAGTTTTGTGAGGCAAAACTGTAAGCCAGACAAAGAAGGAAGAGAATATTGCAGAAACTAATCCTACTATATTTGTTTGACAAATGTTCTCTGTGTCAAGTAATGCATTTGATGAACAGCTAATATCAGAATAACTGATTTGTCAAACACAATATTTGATGAAAGATGACAATTTATTGACTAATAGTTAGCTTTTGTTAATCAGATTGCAAAGTCCTCAATCAAGAAAAACTCCCCCAAGGCCAAGTTCTGAAATCTTTACTCTGAACCAGGGGTTGCTCCACACCACAGTACACAACTATTCACTGCATTCAAGATGGTGATATTCACCTAGTGGGAAATGACCAGGACATGAATCTATGCATTTGATATTCTGATTTTTTTGCTCGAATAATGCATTTCAGTAGACATTATAAATGTATGTTTTCCTCCCACGTTCTCCCCAACACCCTCTCTCTCTAATTGTAGATGTTTGTGCAAAACATAGCTATTAAAATGCATGAAAGCACCAATCTTGAGAAGAGTCACCATGATCAAACAGTTGGTCTTAAAAATACAGTCTCAACTGGGACACAGGAACGGTTTAGACCATGAAAAGGACACAAGAGATACGTAGAGTCACCCAAAACTGCAACAGTTGTAGCTGTACTTATCATAAAACAATTTGAACCCTTTTTTCTTTCTGAAGGCTCTACGGTGCCTCCCTCTTATCACAGAATGGGCCACAGGAGGCAGAGACTCCACCATATATCGCTTGCAAGCAGGGAGGAAAGCAGAGCTGGCAGTCTGTGAGTCTCTCTGCACTTGTGCACGGGCTGGTGTCTGTACTACCTGAGATAAGCTGAGATAAGTGCTAGGATTTGCAAGAAACTTCTGCCTCTAATTTATTAGTCTTATTAAACTAATTATTGGTCTCTCAGTGTTATTAGACTTCTCACTCAGAAGGGCACCTAATACACAGACCTGCACTGTGACTGATGTAATTTTTACAAGGAAAAAAAAAAAAATGAGATGAAAATAAATTACAAGCCAGATTCACCATAGGTAGTTATATAATAAAATGACTGTGTAAGGAAGACAGATTGTATACAGGTATAGACACATTTAGAGATTTTTTTCAAGAAATAGATAACAGAAATCACTTTCCCGCTTAACTTCACTCACTTGTGCAAATGTCCAAACACAGGTACCTCTAATAGAGTAAGGGAAACTGCCAGAACTTTTCTAATAGTTAAAAATGTCTGATATCTACTCTGCATTCTCTGGAACTTCTGTTTAAATGCTGTATCATTCAGATCATGGACTGAATTTCACTACTTATGTATTTGTGTTGTGTTTTCTTATTTTTATTTAACTTGAATTAATCCTTTACCAGGAAAAAAAAAAGAAAAGAAAAAAAAAGCATACTTTGACATTGAAAGCAGAGTAAATGAAAGGAAGAGCAAAAAAAATCGTGAATATCAGGAAATAAGACCAAGTGAAAAGCATAGTACTACAAAGTCTACAATTGTGACCAAAATTTTTACTGTAAATGAAGACACACTATTAATATGATTCCCCATGACACTAGAAAAGAAATCTTGCAATAGAGCAATTCAGGTAAAGAAGCTAACTTCAGCACCCTTCAGGAAGAAGTAAAGCTGTAAAAACATAACTTCAGTGTAGAATCTCTTTATAAGCATTGAATTTTTTCCAGGTTTCAGAATGATTCAAGGGGGAAACAAAAGCAGTAAAATAATTAGTCCACAAAACTGTGGACATTAGAAACTGAATATTATAAAATTTTAAAAGTATCTGGTTTTTAATGTTAAATATAGACTAAAATCTTCATGAGAAGCTACTGTCATTACCAATGTTTTTCCATGTCGATAAATTCTTGTATAATATATTTTAATCATAAAGGAGAGATTAAAATAATTATGTGGGTTGTCTTGTTTACCAATAATTTGGAAAACAAAATATTATAACTAGCACATCTAACATTAGCGTGCTATTTAAAAATATCTTAAGCATGCATTGCCAAGAAAGTTTTGAAAGAAAATTTGAGCTCTTTTCCAAGGGTTCATGGGAACAACTTTGAAATTTTTAAAGATTTTGCTGAATTATTTTGTCACTCTGTTAATAACATCACAATTCTGGGAAAAAAAAAATACTAAGAATGAATAATTCATTAGACTTCTTCTGTTGTAATGAACCATCACATTTAAAGTGTGTTTTACTGTGTATCATAGCAGCCTCCAACCTGAGTGTTTTAAATTAAGTACTTGGATACTATGTAAGGTATGTCTTAATGGGCACATTATTTTATTACCTTGTATTGGAGCATTACCACATGCTGGGCTCTCTCAGAAAGAGCCTGGTTATTGCTCATAAAGCATTAGAGGAGTCAGTAGAACTCTTATACTTTATACTTCTTAACAGGCACCCTGTGCAGTTTGTACAGCACATGGCAAGAAACAGGCCCTGATACCTCAGGTTGGTCACCTTCATTGTTTCTGCAGTTATGCTCTGATAGTGACTTCTGCTTGATAAAAGACTGGCTGGCAAACCATGATGCTGAGCTCCAGCTTCATTGCAATGTCCATTACATTGGGCCTGAAGAAAAATTCCCATCCTCTCCCATGTGCAGAATGACAATAACGTCTAAATTCTCGTAATTTAAGGACAGTCTCAGAGCTTGGCTTGTTACTTTGTATAACCTAGGAGGAAATCGCTCCTGACCATTTGCCATTTCACACTAGCGAGCCTGTCCCAGTCTGCTCTTTGCAAATTTGTACTCACTGATCCTGGACCAGCCCTCCACAGAACACGGTTTTCAGAGCACTGTGTGCTTTGGGTGACATTTTCAGAAGCACAAGAGGAGCTTTTCTGTTGGGCTGTGTACACATCTGGAGGTCAACGCCGAACACGACAATAGGGCATTCCTCCCTGAATAGGTAGGTCCCAAGCCCAGTTATCAGATAATGAGAAGTGCCTAAGTCACTTTTGAAAAAAAAAAAATGTAGCCTGTCTGATCATTTGGCTCCTGAAAGAGGTCAGCTGCCTCCTATACACAAAAACTTTGACAGACTCAGTAGCACATGGCAAGTGTACATTTAGCCAGCTGTGTCCTTCCTTCTGTATTGAAAGTACAGTTTCCTACAGGAGAGAGGAAAGACGAAGAGTCTGTATCTCACTTCATTTACCCTCAGACACAGAAACACAAGGCGATATTTTGAGAAGCAGCGTGAAGCTATCCGTCACAAAAGATAAAAGTCTATCATTTCGAATCCCACCAGTTTCCTGAGAGAGAGGGGCTCTGTGATGGAAACTCTCTGCTGTTGAGGAGAAAGCACACACATATACGTAAACATATCCCACGTAGCCTGTGACGCACTGCTTCCCTTCTAAACATAGAGCGTGTTATCAGTGCGGCCGCACAGAGTAGCAGCTGAGTGGCTGCTCGACACCATGTTTATCTAATAGACCATAATAGACAGAGCAAGCGAGCACAATAGACACTGAAATGTGTGAGTATGTTCTGAGCTACTACAAATCCTTTTTTCTCTTCTGCAAAGGAGGAAAGGAGGGGGTGAGGGCATTACATAAGACAGATCACACGGCTGTCCAGCAGCCACTGAACCATAGTATAAAGGCCTTGTTTGGATAAATAATGACTCCTTTACTTTATTCTTAGAAGTGGAAGTCTCTAGAGCTGAAACATAATGTCCCCACAACTGCTTCTGGCATCTGTTTGTCAGGGAGAGGATTGGGCCATTTATAAGGGGATCCATTTTCACAAAGGTCTGCTCTGTTGTGGAGAGAATTCATCTCTTCCCATCAATAGATCTCATCCACTTACAAAGGGCAACAAGGCAGTGAGCTAAGAGTTTCAACACAGTGTTTTGGAATGAACTAGGCAATCAAATGATGTGTCTTCCTCAGGCCTGTTCTGTATCCTACAAAGCGTCCCAAGAAAAGCATAATAAGCAAAGCAAACACTATCATCAGCTGAAATTTTTTAATTTTTTTTTTTAAGACTTTATAATGGAGAATTCTTTTAGAATTTAACCTCCTAGTTTGCTGAGTTCTGGAAATTAGAATACTGAAACTGACATACTTCCCAAACACAAGCAAAGGTTTTAAATTTCCTTATAAACTGAGTATTTGAAGGCATGTGATTCACAGAAGACCCCATTATTCATAGGACAACCAGTCTGAGAGGAGTTATTTTCTCTCATCTCAGGATTTGAATACAAGAAACAAGAGCAAAGTAAATAACAATGATTTACTTCTGAATCTTACCTGTTTCTGCTGAGAAACTTCTTTGAAGAAGCATCTGCACTGTGAATAGTTTATGCATCATATCATTCCTTTTTTCCTAGTTGTGATGACTTAGCAAATGGCTTATGAACTCTTTTAATCAATTATATGTATTTGATATCCATTATTGTTGAAAAAGCATCTTAATCTGTGGTTAGTTGTTATAGTAGGTTTTACTAGTAATTTCAGAGAGCATGCAAGTGTCAAGTCCATCCTGGAAACACCTAACTTGACCTTCACAACCAAGGAAAGCTCACTTTATTGTTTGACAAATACAGGGTCTCTCCACTGGCAAGGAGGGAGTGGGTCACACTCAAACACACCTGGGTCAGAAGTCACATGGGAAGAGGGAGTGAGAGGAGATGGAGAGGCAGGGAGAGGCTCATTCTGAAATTACAGCCAAGTGACAACTTGCTTTTTGAAGGAGGCTTCTGGGAAGAGAAGCAAAAGCCTGGGGAGCATAACTGAAAGCCTGGATATGTGGGGATATGTCCAAACAAAAGGACAAGGATCAGCTAGGATGACTTATTTTGAATGTCTGACTTTATTGCACTTCTAGGACCTTCAGTAGTCTAGTCTCGTCTAGTTGAGAGGTGTTCCTGCCCATGGCAGGGAGGTTGGATTAGGTGATCTCTAGGGTCCCGTCCAACCTAAGCCATTCTATGATTCTATGATGATTACTGCAGAAAGGATGGAGGTAAAGAGTCCATTGGCAGGCTAACACTGATGCACTGCAATATTCAGGGCAGATCTCTGCCTGGGCAGAAGAGAGAGCGAATCTTTAAACCGACTGCACAAGTACTTCTGTATTCTTTGCCTTGCTTTTCATCTTTATAATGCTGTAAATTTTAGAATGAACTTTAAAGGGTAACCAGTAGGCATTACTTGATATACCTGCTTCACAGATAGTTTAACAAAGACTCAGGAAAGCAAAGGGTTTACTCCTTTTGTGAGAGGAAAGATTGGCAAGAGCATAACAAAGTGAAGGGCATTTGGGAATGCTATTTCAAGTGTTCTAGAAGCAAAACCACATAGTGACACCAAGCCATTCAGGAAGCTATAATTATCTACTCTGTTTTGGAGAATACTTGTGACAAACCAGCCAGTGTTGCAAGTGGTGGCCTCAGATAAGAAAAGGAGTCTGTACTTCAGCAGAAAATTCAGGGTGAGTCACAACCAGGGTTAAAACTGAAACAAAAGCCCACATTGCATTAAGATCCTTCATTAAGATAAACACCCCAGATACACACACACACAATCCCTATTGCCTCCTACTAGGAACAGTTCCGCCTTTTCCTGATGATTTTATATACCCACCCTCTGGGGATACAGCTGACTGCTAGCAATTACCCTTGATACACCAGCAGGTATTTCCTGAGGGGAAATGACAATCCTAATAGCTACTGGCTAGTAAACATCCAGCTGACTGAGCCAGTTTTAACTCCTGACAAACTGGGACCTGTCCACTCACCTAGTCACAAGTGCTGTAATGCCTTCTTTGGCAAGGACTCAATGTTCCTAGAAAAGTTTTAGTGGGGTATTATGGCTGCAAAACTTTACATCTTTCATTTTCATGTGCTTCTGGTTGCCAGGCTGTAGAGCAGAAATCTGGAACAGTTCATAGCATGGCTCAGGCTCCCCAGACGATCTCCACTACTGAGCAAACATGAGGCTATGGAGGTCCGAGTGGATGGAGTGTCACAACTAGTGAGGGGTAAGCCTTTCCATGAGAGAGTGAGTGACAGAATCCACAAATTTCCCCAGGGTTGCATTTTTGCATTTCCAAAGGAAGGTAAGACTTTTTGTGTGATCTTCAGGTGCATCTAGCTTCCCTGCTGCCAGCTTTCCCACGTCCTTGTGGCATGGTCTCCTCAGCACACACTGTGTACCTCAGCACCCCGCCATGCCCAGGAGCCACTGGGTAAGCTAAGGTTGTCCATTCTGTGTGACTTTTCTCCCTACACCTGACAGCAAGGGACTGGTCCCATCTGAATTGGGGTTCCCAGTATAATCCATGTTCAGCCCTTCACCCAGGAATTTAAATGACGCTGTTGGTCTTCAGTGAGCTAATTATCCCCACTTGCAAATTTGAATTCATGGCAGCAAGAATATTTTATTAAAGGGATAAGGGAGAATTCCCAACCAAGTAAAACAAACATCTAATATCAACTACCTAAGCCGTAAAGTACAACTACTTATAGCAGAGGGGTTGGACTAGATGACCTTCGGAGGTCCCTTCCAACCCAAACATTCTATGATTCTATGTCTTACAGTCTTCTTTGGCAAAACTAGACCAGCCAGTTTCTTCCTCCTTCCTATGGTAACATCTCCTTCACATTTTGAAGCTATCAAGTTTCCCCACAGAAAAAGGTCAGTTCAAGCTACTACTTTTGTCTTCCTCTTTCCTAATGGCCTCTCTGTTAGCTATGTCTGTTAACTGCTGCAGTTTCTGTTATTTCACCTCTTAATAAAAATACACATAGCACTAAGAGAACTAACAGTCTTCTTGCATACATGAGACTCTTAAACAGGTTCTCCTATTTCACAAGTTAGGAGGAGCCACTTTAATAGTCTTTTCACCTCTAACTTTCACATACTTAGGCAAGAAGACATTGCGTTACTTTAGCGTCATTATCCACCGTAGGAACTGACTAATGACCCCCTAACTGACTAATACACACTTTCTGACACTATTCCGACAGCAAACTCTTTTCCAGTTCACGGCATGTCTTTCATTTTCTCAGAAGTGGCTCTCAAGCACAACAAAAAACATATATAAAGCAGCCATTTCTCAGGCCAGCCCATTGGATCTTAGCCGTTCTCCTTCCTTCACAGGCACTGATAGGAAACCCCTCTTCTGGGTGAGAGAGAGACTGTTACTTGAGTGCATTACTTTGAGATTAAACGTTTGCTTCCAATTTTCACAGACACTGTATGTGAAACAGTCGGGTTAAGAGACCTCTCCTCTAGTAAGATACGGATAAATGCCATTGAATTTAATAAGACTTCTGCTTCTCAGGCACTTTGACACTCCTGGAAATCCCACTGCTAAACCTTGCAGGTTTACATGATTCTGAAAAGAATCCTCTCACCAGCTCAAACCCTGAATGACTTTGGTACCAGTTTATATCAGCTTTGGGGTTTCTAAAAAATAAATAATTTTAGAGAAAACCTAAACCTCTTCCATTTTGTCCTCCATTGATGAGATAAAAAAAAAAAAGCCATAAATCTGCTATTGAAATATTTTCCCTCCTAATAATGGGCATACATATATGTGTATATAGTGCATACATACACATGTACATTAAGTGTATATACAGAAAGCATGAATAAACCAAATCAAAGTCATATTACCTAAACATTTTGAAAATTCAAAGCCAAATAGGTATACTCTTCAAACAGTAAAAATATAAAATATAAGTAAAAAAATAAATAAAATATAAGGCATTGTATATATGTCTTTTGACACACATCATTAAATAGCAATAGTAGAATAAATATTTAACAACAACCAGGAATTAACATTATTTTGTTGGTTTTTGCCTTTTACAGTAAATCAGCTTTAGTCTGCTGCTAGCTGGCTTTACTTAAAAATGTTTATGAATGCTTTGTTAGAGGCAAGTGTTGTAACGTTATTGCCAAATTTTTGCCAGACTGGAAATGTGTTAGCTTGTTTTCCTTTTAGACTGCACAAGAACAGTATGTTTCAGGCCTCAGTTTGCAAATCCTGCAAGTTCTCACAGATTACTTTTTTAAAAGGCTGTGGTGCCAACATGGCCAAAGCACAGGTCATGGCCCTACGGTGCAAAATTTCACTACTTTGCACAACTTCCTCAGTACGTGCTTCTGAACATACTGCACTATATCAGCGCATGCAATACAGAGTTTAGAACTGCAGCTCTAACAAATACATAGGCACATACCAGAGTTTCCAAATATTTGCTCAGAAGGGAGCCGGAGAAGTAAAGTCTACAGCAAGAAACTGCAATGCATTACACAATTATGCATCCTTTTTTGGGAAAAGACTACCAACTAGTAAAACAAAGCAGTCTTCAATGGACTGCATGACTTGAATGCACTATTGGCTTCCTTCATGACTGAAATTGTCAGTGTTTGTGTGTCCATATTAGAAGTCTCTTAGAATCTTACCAGGCAGACAGCACAGAGGTGACCTAGGGGAGTGCATGACAGAAAAGGAAACTAGAAAAGTGTCTGAGGCCAGCAGGGAAAGATGTTGCAATTTCTTGGTTTGTTTTTTAGGTGGAGGAATATAGATAGGCAAAAGCATTTGACTTCAAAGAGAGTGGGTTGAAGACCAAGGTACACTAGCTGTCAGACAACAAAAAAGGAAACATTATTTTTGTGTGCTGAGTAAAACGTGAACTGTCGCCCTTCCCCCACCAATCTTTTCCATGTTCTTACTGCCAAGACCAGCAACCCACACTGGTCACTCTCCTTGGGTCATTTCTTGCTGAAAAGGAGATGCCTGTGTCCAGGCAGGATTTTGAAAAGAACAATTGCAGTTTCCAAATGTTAACTCAATGCTCCCTGATCTGGCTTGATAGCAGTGCAGAACAGTTCCGTGGCCATGCAGGGAAAGTTTGCATGCACACTTCTGGGCAATCAGTTTTTTGCTCCCTTCCTACAGCCTCTACCCCATATTGTGCTGGCAAGTACAGAGCCAGTCTAACGGTTTTTTTGTAAAGATCTGTGGAAAGTTTGTGGGATGCAAACCAGGCTTAACTGATTGATTTAACATGAAATATTTACAGGATATTTAGATTACACTCAGCTTAATGTCTAGAAGTAGACTCCAGCTGTTTTTTTCTGCAAGCACCGTATCATTTCACACTGGTCTCCAAGAGTAATCTGGAGAGAAGAGGAAAAAAGAAAAAAAAGGACTAAAGTATTTATTATAAAAACTGTAATGAAAACTAGAATCCCTGTTACTCTTCTGTCGTCATTAAAGTCTTCTTGATCTGCACTCCTCACCAGATTCATGTTGTCTTCTCTGAACACCTGTGCTGAAGAAAACCTCTCTGGACTATCGTGGGGGCAGTGTCCACTTTCAGAAAAATTACTCAGCCTTTTACACGAAGGTGGGCAGAAACAAAGGAATATTTTTACAAAGGGGAGGAACTGTACTCTCAGGAAAAAGCAGCTGATGTGTGACCATGGTAATTTAAATATTGTTCTGGTGTTTTGGGCAGCCCTCTGTCAAAACACAATTAACATATACCATAATGAGAAAAAAAGCAATGATATAGAAAAGGTAATATTTATTTTTGTTTTAAAAAAGATATAATAAAGATTATTCTTTGGAGGGATAAGCAAGGGATTTTCAAATAAGCTGGGTACATAGAAAATAAAAAAATTAAAACCACAATTACTAGGTGCAGAAAGGAGAGCAGAACAAGTACACACTAAAATGTCTGTAACAAACAGGCATGAACAGGAGGGGCAGGGTGTCTAATGTCCACATGTAGTTGATGTTTAGCAGTGAGTGCCAGTGATACACATCTATTATAGTGGGCAAGCAACCAAATGAGTATAGCTTGTAGGAGAGAGGATATAAAGAGGAACAAGAAGAAACATGGTCTGCTTTAGTTGTAAACCATGACATTAGGTAAATTATGGCAGGGGAGGAGAAATTCTTAAGAGACTGGAAACAAACCTTTGAGAGAAACCTCAGTAACATCAATTAAAAGTAAAAATGGGCTCAAATGTAAAATGAAGTCTTCATAGTAATGCCTTGAAGAGAAAGGGATTACCATCACCAGAATTCCACAACTACTTTCAACTTTATCCCTCTATGTGGAGTTAGAGTTATTAAGCTGCAGTGCATTTCTTAATGACTGGATCATATTCTTAAGTTCATAATTACAACATAGCACAGGAAATATTTATTACTCCAACAGCCTAAGGTTCATTGCTTCTTAGTGAAGACTTTCTATGTCAAATGATGCCTTTCAAATCTTCTTAATGAAATGCAAAAAGAGCATAATGGAAACAAAAGAGAAAATACTTTTTTCTCTCATTTGTTCAGAAATTGATCAACATCTGTGTTCAAGTTTTAAATAATTAAAAAAAAAAAACAACCCCCAACCCCATACTGGGACAGAAACTATGCTAATAGAATTCAAGAGAAGACTCATTTCAGAAAGTTTTAAACATCTTATAATTAGGGTGTGTGGGGAGGAGGGACAATAATAAAAAGGACTACAATTTAAACTAGTTGTTACTGAGTGCTCTGCCTGGAATAAAGAAGAAGATTGGAATTTCCTTAATACAGACTGAACTGCAGGCAGAGGGAGTAGCTGCTTCTGGACATGGAAAAAGGTAATAACCTCCTGATACACATGAGAAAACAAAGACCAATAGAGAATCCGTGCTGAATTTAATCTTGATTTGAACAGAGCCTGGCTCTGACATGGGGGATTGTTAAGACAAAAGCTCTGCTACCACCGCCCCACAGGTTGGGAAATCCCATTTGTTTCTGCCCAAGAGTAAGTCAGGACAAGAATCCCCAATCAGTTCCCAGTTCACAGGCTTTAGGCTGCCTCTGAGAAGTGGTTCCAGATTGGTTCCTCCCTTCCCTTCCCCGCCCCCCAGGATGCTCATGTGATGAGGTAACTTCATCCTTCACTTGTTTTCTTCATTGTTGGGAAAATATCAGTTGCTCAGACAGAAAATATTTTCTCCCTCCTTTTTTTCTCTGTTTTCTTCTCCTTTTTTTTTATTATTCTTGTTTATTGTGTGTTGTTGCTTTTTGCTGACTGACATTAAACAAACTTCTGATTCTCATGACCCACCACACATCCAAAACTGCAGGGAATATACAAATCATTTCCAGGATATAAAAATAATTTATTTTCATCAGAACTACCATCAAGGAAAAAAAGATTAAGAAATCTAAAAATGGCAATGGCAACTCTAGGGAGAGGCAGAGCTGTTGCTTGGAAGAAGAGAACGATTTGTAGACCACATAGTTGTAGCTAGGCTTTGTCTCTTCCCAGTCATTGTAGCTACAATTACCTGAGAATTTCAAGAGCTCAATCCAGAGCACCGTGTTCTACAAAGCCTGTAGGGTCCAGAATGCATTCAGGAATGAAGACATGGAACAATTAAAGGGGAAAAAATGTGTTACTCTTCCTCTGCACGAGAACAGAAGAGGTGATTAATTACTGAAAAGATGTTTACAAACATAGCACAAAGCCATATCCAGCAGTTCCATCTTTCCCTGTGAGAAAGAGCTGAAAAATCTTCTAAACAGTTTTTAAGTTTCAAGTTCTAAACATCCCTTTTTTCCATTGTTGTCTTCTACTAATATTGTTATTTTCAGGTTTCTTGTTCTTCTTCCATTCACTTTCAGATGCTCTTTCCTTTGCTTCTCTTTTTTTAATATTTAACCTTGCTTCCTGCAACAGCTGTCAGTGATTTTCATCCCTTAGCAAGCTGAAGATCTGAGGAGAGAGTTTAAATGATATTTCTTCTTTTTCCAGAAGTGAAAGGTTGAGAACTCTATGATATTACGATAGACAAATCATTTAAAATGAAAATAACAGTGCACCCAGAGCTTTTTTGTTATGCTTATCTGCACAAGAATCAAGCTTTCATTGCTGCAACTGTGCAGGAAGTTAATTTCTCCTTTGTATGTTCACATGTTCTCATAACATACATAGCGAAACAAGTCAAACATTTCAAAATAGGAATGTCTAGAGTCAGGAGCTAGAAGAAACAGGTGTAAAATGTAGTAGGATTCTCATGAAAGGCTCTGAATTCTTAAGACACTTGTAGCTTTCTATCTGAAGACCAAATATTTGGATACACTAGTTGTAAACCTAAATCTTTGGTAGATAATTTTGTACACCAAATAGCTTTAAGTCCATGCACAACCAAACCAGAATTCTCCCTATTCTCCCCACTTTGTAAATGTCACCGGTTTTTATGGATGGCACATTGACGTGGTGCTTCATAAAACATATCAGAAATTTTATATCTGAGATGTCAGAGCAGAGAGAATAACAATGCAATTTTATCACAACTACATCTGAGAAATAAGACATGCAAGAAGTTTAAAAAGCAAAACTTCCAAAAAAAAAGACCTCTACAATAAAAGGAGTGATAGAACCAATGCATGAAATCACATACAGCCGTTTATCCTGTTTATTTAAGGATATTTGAACTAAGTAAATTTGGTACACCAAGAAAATATATTGGTCATAGCGCCCACTGTTTTTTGAATTTATTTAATCAATATACAATATAAAAGGAAAAATGCAAGTGCAATTATGTATGCTGATTGTATACCTGGCATAAGGTGAACTACATCATTATAAATTAATATAGTAAAAAAACCCAAAACATAATGAATAAACAATATTCAGAGAATCACTATGATTGGAAAGGATTTCTAGTATCATCAAGTCCAATATCCATCCCAACACCTCCCTATCCACAAGACCACAGCTTCAAGTGCTACCTCTACTTGTTTTTTGAACACCTCCAGGGATGATGACTCCACCACCTCCCTGGGCAGCCTATTCCAGTGTCTAACCACCCTCTCAGTGAAGAAATTCTTCCTAATATCTAATTGGAATCTTCCCTGGTGCAACTTGAGGCCATTTCACCTCATCCTATCATAAGGAATTTGGGAGAAGAGACCAACACCAGCCTCACTACAACCTCCTTTTAGGTAGTTGTAGAGAATAATCAGGTCTCTTCTCTGTCTGCTCTTCTCTAGACTAAACAACTCCAGTTCTCTCAGCTGGACTTCATAAGGCAAGTTTTCCAGCCCTCTCACCAGCCTCGTTCACCTCAATTTAGGTGGTCGTATTCTGTTTTGATCCACCATGTTCCCTGTTGTCTCGGCTAACTAAATGTACACACTGACTGCTGAAATTTCAGATAGTCTTTAAAAACAAAGAAAGCACATGCTGTTATTTCAATTGCAAGGGTGAATTTTAGAGCAAGGAAATTCATAGAAATGGAACCACTGTTCAAATAATCAATATTTGTGATATGAGCGAGATTCTTAGCATAAATACAATTATACTGGAATTTAGTTAATTTTTTTGATGGGGAGGCCGTCTCATTCAATTCAATCTTTCAGTCCTTGGACAGTTTTTCTACATTTAAGAAGGAGCACTCAGTGTTGGTATTTTCAACACTTTAGAAAGTCATTCTGCTTTAAACATAATGCAGGCATTTCCACCAGGAATCTCCCAGCTAGCAAAGGAAGCAGAAAACATTGTTTCTCCAGTTATGCACTGAAGCACAGAGATAGATTTGGACTGTGTGCCTACATACGTGTATCTGTCATGGATACATTTCAATCAAGGAAGAAGTAAACCTGTCCCATGTGCTTTCTCTGTTAATTGGTTTCTTCTATTGTTCAGATTCCAGAAGCTGCTGGACGTCACCAGCAAAGAAAAGGCGTGCTATGTCAGAAGACTTATCAAAACAAGTCTCTTTTTTAAAATGTTTCTTTCAGCAGTTTGTGAAATTCCTCACCTTCATCTTTCATTCTCTAGGGAGCATGCGCTGGGGAAGCACCAGCCAAACAGCTGCTTTGAAATTACAGACCATTTAACTGAGAAAACTTGAAACACGTAATCTGTTTTCCTACTGACCTTGTGGTTCCTCCACATGAGCCTACCACCCTCATATCAGCAGTTACAGATTTTGGCTGACACTTCCTCCTATATTTTTAACAGATGGGTTCATTCATTAGTACACTTTTTCTCATGCCTGCATTTAATTCTTCTCTTCCTCAATCCTCAAAGCACCAACTTCAAATGCAACATTTCCTCTCTCAGAGACACGCCACCCTTTCCAGCCCTATGAAGGCCAAGAAGCCCAAGACCTCACAAAAGTATCAATTATTTTCTTTTTAACATTTAAATTTCTTGTCAATTGATTGACCAATTAAATGCACCCCACTGAATAGAAGGTCCAGCTTCACATTCCGAGTACAGGTGACTTTGAATTTACTTGCAGGTGGAGAAAAATAAATATTTAGAAAAATAAAACTTTCATTAACTAAGGACTTTCAGGAGATTCACAGAGGTAAAACTTGGGCAGCTATTAGCAATCTGACACAATGCTGTTTATTTAGGTCAAGTCTTCGGCGTGTCTGTTAGCCCTGTAATGTTTTCTTAATATCTGTAATTTTCCTTAAGGCTAAACAAATGAGGAAGCCATCTTGTTTTCCACATCATTGGACCTAGCATGCTCCAGCAGATTACCATGGCAACCAGAGCGAGTGTGCCCAGTGTGAAGACAACGGTGCAGGCCTCATTTCCTAAAAGCATGCTCCTACTGAGGTTACTCACCAGTTAAAAGACTTTTCTGTCCTCCAGGGTTGCAGACATGCAAATAGGGATGAAGCCTGGCTGATCAGCTGCTTTACCTGAGCTAGTCACTCTTACTGATTATCTAAATACAGAAAAAACATCCACCAAACAGGGAAAGAAGTGCTTCTGGAATTTCATCAAGCACTGGATTAATCTTCAAAGATGAAGAAAGAAAAGAAGTTGCTTTGAAGAATGTACTGAGGCAGTCCTTGTTGTTATTTGTGATTACTGAGTAAACAATTTGAACAAGGGGATGTTCTCCAGACCTTGGAAGATGCTCACAGTGCATCTTCTACAGCATCAACAAAAACATGTCTTGTCATCAGCCCACTGTCAGTGTGTCTGAGTCACACACATTTGGTATAAATGAGGATTAATTATAGATCTAATAAAAAAAAAAAAAAAAGTGAGTCTGTAGGATGACTGTTCCAACATAGCTTTTAGGCATCATTCATCTTCTTATAAATGCCTTATTGTGGCATATTTCTACCAGCAAAGAAAAATAAACAAAGAAACAAAAAATTCAGCTGCTCATAAATTGCCTTTATTAGAACAGAACTAAGCTTTATAAAGAGAGGTAAGCTTTATAATACCATCAATTAAGGAATTGTCTCACCGTGATATCAGTCTGCTTAGCACAAAATTGTGGCTACAGTTGATCCAAACTAAAAATAATTCAATATTTTTTTCTATTTTGTTACACAGAAACTGATTATGAGAAGATGCTAGAGGAAATTGAGAAACACAATAGGAATGCAAATGTTTACAATAAAGTAACATCTTGCTCAAAGTAAAATAATTTATTTAGTAGGTAGTCATTATCAAAATATAGATTGAATACTGAATGAAACAGGTTCAGACGCTACAAGTTCAGCTCAATATAAGATCTTTCTCATTTATAGTCGATGACATTCATGCAAATGTCTCTTATTGGAGGACTTCCATCACAGAACTCCAGAAGCCTTCAGACTCTTCAGAGATGTGGCTAGAATAGCAATCAAAGCCAGAAGACTTAAAAAAATTAATCTATGTATAATGTTAACTGTGTTTGGATAATCACTGATCACATAGCATTTTTCGGTCATGAGTTTCTGAACAACAGTAGATCCTAAAGCATCCTTGTATTATTCTGTTCTCACTGAGCAAAGCAGAATCTAGCATTATGTTTATTACATGCAGATCATGCCCTTGTGTGTGAGATTGGTATAAGACATAGAGCAAATGAGGTTTAACATACTGATCTACATTTTGTTCTAAACGCCAAATGAAGGATGCATAGCAGAAAGGTTGATTCACATTCAGTATGAAGTCCGTGTCTATTATTTTTAAGATGCAGTTAGGTCCCTGTTAAAATTTTCAAAATATATTGATTTCCATGAGAATATCAGGTGCTTTGGAATCCTATTTAAATACCTAAATATGTTACTGATTTCCTTCGATATCACAGGAAGTACACTCAGAACTCTAATTCAGAAAAATAACAGCTTCTAAACTAAAAACATTAACACCCACTCTACTACTCTCCCTTGACCACAGCTCAAAATATAATTCCATCCTCTCCACTGAATGAAAGTGATTGCCTGTTATTGAATCTAACTAGCTAAATACATTCTGTTTAAGAGTTATCTTGTAGATAATCTCAATAACTGCCTGCCTCAGACAATCAACAGCAAATTGTGGCTATGGCTTTAGCTCACTAACTAATCAGTATTTCTTCTAACAGTTTCCTAGACACAGTGCTGTCCAATTTGACAGACCTTATTAGTTTTCAACTCTTTAGGGAAACAAAATGTTGCTATAAAATAAAAATTGTTGAAAGGGCCAAATAAAAACCTAATTTGTATGTACCTTTTCATGGAGGAGCTGCAGAGGTTTCTTACTTTAAAGAAAGATGTTAAATTTTAAGCATCACTTGCATTTTAAAAAGGGTAGAAACAATATAGGAAATATATAGCACCGTATACAAATGTTCAATTCTGACTTGTAATGCTGAGCTCAGTTGTGGCTGACTCACTCTCAAGAAAGATAAAGCAGAGACTGATGAAGTTCAGAGTAGAGGTAAAGGTAAAGTGGGATTTATATTGGATGAGATTAACCCAGACAGTGCAAGAGTAACAGGAGACTTGATGGAGGTGTACAAAATTGCTACTGGTATAGTAATAAACTGATCAATCTCTTCCTTTATTAAACTTGACCCATCATATAACAACATAGGGTTGCAAATTAAAAGGCAATAAATTCCAAATAGAAAGAGAAGTATTTATTTACAAGAGACATAGTACTACACAAGGTCATTAAGTGAAATACTATGGATATAGTTTAAAAAGAAGGCTAATTTTACAACCATTAATACCTTCTGTAGACACAAAAGTCATCATAAATGACTATTAAATCTTATGTCATGGGATATACAGAAAATGCAATTTATAGAGATCTACTCGCCTACTGACTTGGTTCACTGACAAGGATTTTACCTCCCTCTGTAGCATCTACTGTCAGCTGCTGCCAGCTTATTCTTTATAGGTTTTAATTTTGTTTCACTGCCCACTGGTTGTAATTATCTCAGATGCATGAAAATAACATTTTATCGACTGATTTTTATCCTTTCCATTTGGCAAACATCAGTTTCTTGTGTGTGTTTTGAGCCAAGCTGAAATCAACACATCTGTTTCAGTTTAATATCTTCAGTTTATATGACAAGACTTATGCAGTAATATGATGTCTTTACAGTGGTGTTCCCTAAACAGTGAAATCAGGCCAAAACACCTATGGCACTTTAGAATTTTACTGATTATAGGTAATCAAGGCCTTAATTACATATTTCTGCTAAAAGACACCTTTAATCATGCCAAACCACCTTTTCTTTTTTGCCAACATTATCAATTGATCAGGAAATAGTGTGCTTATTTAATTAGTACTTTGGAGTCAGCAGATGGGGGACAAATGCTCTCAGTTCAAGACCTGCAGAAGTAATGGGCATTGTTTTGTTTTACAAATTCCCAGTGAAGCAGTATGCAACTTAAATAACAAGGATTGGGTAGTGCTTTTGGCATCCAATGATACCATGAATAGCTGCCAAGACTGAAACCAAGAATCCTTCAAGTGACATCCATTTACAAACCTGCCTGAGGACACAAGGGTCGAATTTGCTTTGAAGACATGCAACAAAGCAAAAAATTCCAGTCTGCTTTCACATAACCAGCCCTTAGTTAGTGGTAAGGGTCTTTGGATCCAAATACAAATTGTCATCAGTTTTCAGATGTTTGATTTGTGGCTTGAAGTTGAATCCATACTACAATAAATAATTAAAAAGCAAACTAGTGAGATTTAGACACATGATAGTTTTTGCTCACACAATACTATCATTATGTCAGGACCCCAGGGGCATCCATAGCTCTTACCCTGGTGAAGCAACCTGGTCCTGTTCAGACCCTGTGGAACAATGTCCAGCTGATAAGCACTCTGCCTATATGGATGTCACCCTTGGATCCTGTCTTGTCCTCCCTCATGGAGTAGACCCACTCTTATTGCTCCCTGATACCTTGGGCATGTATTTTTAAAAATTTAAACATGAAGTTTATTGCAACAGTGATTTTCACCTGAGCAGATTATTTCTCTAAACTCCAGGTCTCTGTATTTATTCTGAGCCCAAACAGCCATCTGAGGTCTTCCAGCATGGTTTATCCATGCACCAGTTCTTGTTATTCTGAGTAGTTGTATCCATTAACAGAAAGCATTTGTGACAGTGCTAAGGAGTTCAAAAATACTCCCACAGTTAATTTCCAAATAGAATCCAAAAGTACAGCAATATTCCACAGCCCTCCCCAAGTGACTCTAAAAATAATTTTCAGTAGACTGCTGGGACTGTGATAGGCAGCACACACAACAAAGTGAGAGCCCCTTTGTTTATGACAGGTTCTTTGCTCAAACTCTGAATTTGGTCTTCTCTAGAGCTCCAGAGGAGTTTAAACCACTTGGTTATCACATTATTGATTGGATAAAAATATCACAGTTACTCTTTCTGCTAAACCTCTCTCACTGTCAAGAAAAAAATCTTCAAATCTTCAAATCATTGGCCAAAGAGGAAATACAAAATAGAAATTGTTTATTCTACGGATTAGCAACAGAAGAATTCAATCAAGAAGTCCTGGGATTTGGACTATTCTGCAAGAATAGTTTATGAATTCTATCAAGTAACTGCTTAATGCAAAATACACAAATAATATTTGAAAACGGGACCCATTGCCTCTTTCTGCCTCTTACAACTCAGACTGAAAAAGCTTTTCTAATGATACATACACTGGATCGCAAAGAAGCTAATTTGTTTAGCTGCTTTGGCTCTGCTGAATTTCTTTGTCAGAGAATTATTAATCTTTCATTGTGGTCCCACCACAAAGATGTTTCAGCTATAACTTAGGGGAATTCATAGCAATGGTAAGTTATCTACATTTACTTCATGATAATTATACTCTCAGGGCCTGCTCAGAGGCAAAAGGCCACTATATTTAAAGGTCCTGAAATTCATCAGCTTTATGTCAACCTTTCAGCTGTCTGCAGAACTGATCAAGAATAATTCTGCTCTTAGGTGTGCAATAACTAGAGAGAAAACAGAAGACCACTATTATCGTGGTTTAAGCCCAGGCAGCAATAAATAACCATGCAGCTGCCCACTCATTCCCACCCCTCTCCATGGGATTGGGAAGACCATTGGGAAAAAAAAAAGTACAACTCATGGGTTTTGATAAAGATAGTTTAATAGGAGGAATAAAAAGGCATGGAAAATAATAATAATAGAATATATAAAACAAGTGATGCACAATACAGTTGCCCACAATCAGCTGACTGATGTCCAGCCAGTCTCTGAGCTGCAGTACCTCCTGGCCAGCTTCTCCCAGTTTATATACTGGACATAACGCCGTATGGTATGGTATTTGGCTCCTTTGGGTCAGCTGCCCTGGCTTGTCCCCTCCCAGCTCCTTGTGCACCCCCAGCCTTCACTGGCAGGGCAGCCTGAAGAAGCTGAAATGTCCTTGACTTAGTGTAAAAATGGCTTAGCAACAACTAAAACATCAGTGTGTTATCAACATTATTCTCATCCTAAATCAAAAACACAGCACTGTGCCAGCTACTAAGAAGAAAATTAACTTTATTCCAGCTGAAACCAGGACAACTATGTTTCTAAATTCCTTGAGTTAGCTTGTGAGTCTTAGTTGCAACTCAGCAGTTGTTTTTCACTCATATGTTACGTGCTGTGTTCAGTCCACATAACTTGAACTGTACCTTTATGAGTCCTGTATTAGGAGCTTCAACTTCAAAGGATCCTTAGTCAAGAGGATATAGCCTCCTGTTGCACCAGAATACTTTGGAAAATCTTACTCTTTCATATTCAATACAAAGATGGCGTTTTTCCACAGTCCTCTTCCAAAGTAATGGATTTCCAGAGCTAATGCTTTGAACTATAGCAAATTTGGGAGCTGTTCAATAGTCTCTCTTTAGTGAAACGTACATTTTCCCCTTTACCATGTTTCTCATTCTCTACCAAAGCAGCAAGTACTGTTCTCCTGTTTCAGGATTTTGAGAGGTAAAATTGGACAATAAATCCTTACATGCATCTTATGTTCTAGCAGAGGAACAATTTATATTGAATAATAAGCAAAACAATTTTCAGTTGGATGACTGACAAAAGAAATCACTGTTCATTCTCGCACGATGAACCATGAAAACCAAGTCAAGGTAAGAATGAAAATAGAGTTGGTACTTTCATGCTGCAGGCAAAGGACTGGGGCCTTAGAAACTAGCTGAGCTCATTGTCACTACATTTCATTGGAACTCAAGAGGTTGCACTCATGAAGAGGTTATCTGTACGTTTTTTCTTTATTTCAGTCCACATGGTTTCAACTTTACCCTCTTCAGTCTCACAGGGAGCTTCAGATCCAAATGATTTCCAAACCTCAGAGCAAACTTCACTTGAAATCATTCTTCTCATGGAACTCACTTAGAATTAGTAGTTTTTTCAACCTGAAATCATGAAGTAATCCTAGTTAGCACGAAAATTAGTCTTCAATGATAAAATGCATTCAAAATAGAGGCATATCTTGATGATCTTATTACTCTAGTTTTATTTCTATAGAACATAAATATAGGAGTTAGACCACTAACAATGTCTCATGTTTTTCATAAAGTTAGTACTTCTGACAAAGGGATGTTCATGTAACACAGGGTATGATTCAGAAGCTCTTATGCACCTGGATGACCCCACCCAAGCCTTTCAGGTTACTCATGGGAAGGATGAATATAAGATCAATTTTGTCTAAAGCTCCACATACATCACTGATACATGAGACTGTAGATAGAGCTAGTCAAATAACAGTAGAGAGAAAATGTCAATTTGTTGATTAGGACTCATAAAAGCACATTACATGTTGGTTCTATTAAAAAAAGGCAGAGAGAAAAAAGCATAAGGTATTATTCCATTATTATACATAAACACACGACAACAGACATCCTGAATGCACTGTGCTGAGCTGGGCTCCCCTCTCAAAATATAAAAACAAGGAACAGATAATCAAACCAGGGTTTTTCAGCCTGACAAAAAAGAATGCCTGAGGGAGGTTGTGACAGAAGTCTATAAAATCAATAACATAAAAAGGGTGAATAAGAACTGATTGTACTTTGTTTTTCCCTCAATATAAGAACACTTGCTAGTATAAAACAAGCCATAGAAAAAACACAATTCCAAGAAATCCTGGTTCAATCACCTACCTTCATATTACACAGTAGCAGTATTTCTTTTTAAATGTGCACAGTTGTCTCTCTGAAAATCTATCTAGTAAGTTCAGCTATGTGAATGTCAGATCCTTTTTGAACATCATGACAGCTTGCATTAGGTGAATACTCAACTACAGCCATAACTGAGAACTGAAACTGAACCTCTTCTAAATTAATTGTATGCATTTTCTACTTACATGATGTTTCTGCAGTGAAAAAATATAAACAGTTTCCCAGCCCACAGAAAAACAATTTTTTTCTGACATTTCTTCTGGTGGATCTCAGACTTACCATGGCCTTCTGGTAAAATCTGCTACCAAAACAAAAACAAATCTACCCTTGTCCTATGCTGATCATAAGTTGCATGCTGTCCTGTTGATACTGTCTTATGGCAATTAATATATTGTACCAAAGTCTCTGGAGTCTCCCCTGCAACCGATACTGTGACAAAATATTATTCTGAGAAATGGTCATAGTGAAGCCATGTTAATCAAGTGACAGCACAGTTAAAAGCACACATTAAATGTACAATTGGAGGAGATATGAATGGAATAGATATGCCTGTTTAGTATTAGAGAACATCAAATTAAAATCTATGGTGACATGTTGAAAATGAATGAAATATGATATTCTTACCTGTAAGTACAGTTAAATTGTGTCACTCATTGACACAGTATATCGTGGCTGCCAAAAGACTTCATGGTTTTCCAAAATTATTAAATAGAGTAATAGAAGAACATGAACATCAATACAGAAATAATATACATGGTTAGGGAAATACATGAACTGTAGATTGCTGGAACTTCATTAATTATGACTACAGGACTGTCCATCACATATCCAAAAGGGGTCATTCACTTTTGGCCACTTTCAGATAATAGTTTAAGTGGATCTTTGTTTCAACCCACTGTGGCTATTCTTATGCTCTGCCTTGATACCTTCAGCATCCTCCCAGGTTGTCCCATGCAGACATCTCTTTCACTTGCATCTTTTATCATCAGTAATGTGCTCTCAGAAAAACTGAGCAGTGGGTAGCCACTTGCTTGTTGAAAACCCCAATGGGTTATGATCTACTATGTCCTACTATTACTTCCAAATTAGAACACTCAGGAAACACAGCTGCATTTCTGTGTTTTGCAAGAACTCTGCAATCTCTTTACACATCTGGTCAGGCAATGGATCCATTAGAGACAACTAGTACCCCAAGTGGACTGGCTTGCCCATTTAAGTTTACAGAATTGTGTCATGCTGTGGTTTGCCTTGGCCGATCTGTTAACAAGAATATCATCTAGTGTTATTGCTATTGGGTAAAGTTTGTGTGGTTGCCTGCCCTCCGCAAATAGTCTCTGTCATCTGCTCTTTTATATATCCCATGCCACTTCTACAAACAGCCTGGCTCTCCGCTCATAATATTATACCCAGCATTTACTGCATTACAGATTCACAGAATGCTAGGGATTGGAAGGGACCTCAAAAGATCATCTAGTCCAACGCCCTTGCCAGAGCAGGATCACTTAGAGTACATCGCCTAGGAACACATCCAGGCAGGCTATGAAAGTCTCCAGAGGGGGCAACTCTACACACCCCTGGGCAGCCCGTTCCAGTGCTCTGGTACTCTCATCGTAAAGTTCTTCCTTATCTTCAAGTCGAAACCCTTGTTCACCAGCTTGTGGCCATTGCCCCTAGTCCTGTCATCAGACACCACTGAGAAGAGCCTGGACCCATCTTCCTGACACCTCCCCTTTAGATATTTATAAGCATTAATAAGATTCCCCCTCAGCCTCCTCTTCTCCAAGCTAAACATCCCCAGCTCCCTGAGCCTTTCCTCATATGACAGGTGTGCCAGGCCCTGAATCATCTTAGTAGCCCTGTGCTGGATCCTCTCAAAAAGTTCTTTGTCCTTGAACTGAGGAGCCCAGAACTGCACACACCAAGGCAGAGTAGAGGGGGAGGATAACTTCCCTCAACCTGTTGGCCATGTAGCTCATAATGGACCCCAGGATGCCATTTGCCTTTTTGGCTACAAGAGCACACTGCTGGCTCATGGTCATCCTGCTATCAGCTAGGACTTCCAGGTCCTTTTCCCCAGAACTGCTCTCCAACAGATCAGCCCCCAGTCTGTACTGGTGCATGGGGCTATTCCTCCCCAAATGCAGGACTTTACACTTGCCTTTATTGAATTTAATGAAATTTCTCCCTCCCCAGCTCTCCAGCCTGTCCAGGTCCCTCTGCATAGATGCACAGCTTTCTGACGTGTCAGCCACTCCTCCCAGTTTGGTGTCATCAGCAAACTTGCTGAGGGTACACTCCAGCCCTTCGTCCAGGTCATTGATGAATATATTGAATAGTGCTGGGCCCAGTACTGACCCCTGGGGAACACCACTAGTCACAAGCCTCCAACTAGACTCTACCTCACTGACCACGACCCTCTGAGCTCTTTTGTTTAACCAGTTCTCAATCCATCTCACAGTCAGCTCATCCAATCCATACTTCCTGAGCTTCACAATTAGGATATTGTGGGAGACAGTGTCAAACACTTTGCTGAAGTCAAGATAAACCACATCCACTGCTCTCCCTTCGTCTATCCAACTAGTCACGCAATCATAGAAGTCTGTCAGATTAGTCAAACATGATTTTCCCTTTGTGAGTCCATGCTGACTACTTCTGATAACTTTCTTTTTCTCCATCTGCCTATAGATGGCCTCTAGCAGGAGTTGTTCCATCACCTTTCCAGGTATGGAGGTTAGGCTGACCGGTCTGTAATTTCCCAGGTCTTCTGTCTTGCCCTTTTTAAAGGCTGGGGTAACATTGGCTTTTCTCCAGTCCTCAGGCACTCCTCCCATTCTCCACGATGTTTCAAAAGTAATGGAGCAGCACAGCAACAACATCAGCCAGCTCCTGCAGCACCTTTGGGTGCATCCCATCAGGACCCATGGATTTGTGGGTGTTTAATGTGCCCAGATGTTCTCTGGCCCAAGCTTTTATCAACCAGTGTAAAGTCTACCTTCATCCAAGCTTTTTCACTTATCTCCAGGAACTGGGACTCCTGAGAGGTAGTCTTAACAGTAAAGACTGAAGGCATTCAGTAACTCCACAATCTCAGCATCATCTGTCACCAGGGCTCCCATTAAATTTAGCAGAGGTCCCACATTTTCCTTGAGCTTCCTTTTCCTATTGATATACTTGAAGAAGCCTTTCTTGTCCTCTTTAATCTACTTTGCCAGATTTAGTTCAAATGTCCTTGGTCTTCCTCGTTGCATCCCTGCACACCCTGACAACATTCCTACAATCCTCCCATGTGACTAAACTGTTTTTGTACATACTGTAAATTTCTTTCTTCCATGCAAGTTTTCTAATCGGCTCATTGGTCATCCACAGGGGTCTCCTGCCTCCTCCACTCGATTTTCTACTTAAAGGAATACACCCATTTTGAGCTTGGAGGAAGTGGTCTTTGACCATTAACTAGCTCTCCTGGGCTCCCCAACTCTCTAGAGTCCTAGCCCATGGGATTCTTCTGAGCAGCTCTTTGAATAGGGCAAAGTTAGACCTTCTGAAATCTACGTCTGAGATCCTACTTACTGCCTTGCTTCTTCCTTGTGAGATACTGAATTCTACTATGTCATGGTCACTGCAGCCAAGGTTACCCCCAACCTTTACATTCCTTACCGATCCATCCTTCTTTGTTAAAACCAAATCAACTTCATTTTGTTTCATCATGACCTAGTGCAGGGACAGCAGTCACCTATCTCACTTGCCTTAGGAGCAAGGGAATGCTACCGGAGCGTCACTATTTTATCTGTTGCAGAGGGAATCGTTGCCCCAAGCCCATACCAAGTTGAACAGCTGAGGGTCATGGGAAAAAGGTTTAGAATTTTTCATCACTACTTAAAGAACAACTTGCAGCTTTTGATTACATTTGCAATACTAAGTGAAATATATATATGGTAGGCATGTTGCTGGGCCACAAAGAGGAAAACAGAGGTCAGAGACAGATAAGCAAACCAATAATATTAACACAAGGAAACATTACTCCAAGCATGTTCAGAAATTCTTGTAAAAATTGTTACAGCCCACTTCCATGATAAATTTAAAGGCTGTCTTCCATATTGGTTTTGACAAACAATCTTCTCTGGTATCTGCCTTTCATTAATTCCTGTCAGGTAGAAGGTTAGTGGAATGACTTGTTGTTTCAGCACATTATATTCATCTCTTAAGATTCAGCTGCTATATTTTATTCTATCCAGTTTGTCAAAATGTGATGATTCATTATAGTAGGTCTACATGTCAATATCTGTATTTGAATAATACAAAGATAAACTTTCAGGCTAGTACAGCTTGGCTTACGATTATACGTATTTATTATTTTAATTAGTCCACCTCATCAGGTTTATGAACCAAAATAGATGCAAGTTATTGTGCAAATGCAAAATAAAATTAAGGTCCTGCCAAGAACAGATTCAAAATAAAAGAATTACTGGAACTGTTAGTTAGCAATAAAAGTCAAAGTCTACCAGTAGCCTACAAATAGATATGTAGGATGAGGGTGAAGAAGGACTTTAAAAAGCATTTGGATGAGAAATTGAAGTATCTTGAGTGGAAAAGTGGTAGGTGATGTCTTGCAGCTGGAGAGGACAGGAGAGAGTCATCATTGTTAAACTGTAAAGCTTGTGATTGCTAAAATAATCCCAAGATCTTATTTAGGAAAAAAAAAAAAATCTATATTTTTCATTCCATGCATTTCACATTTCAGCTTGGAGAACGTTTCCTCCCCTCTACCAATACCAGGCTGGCCAAACCAGTTGACTCTATTACTGTCAGTGACCGCTGTGGGGAAAGCCAACTATGTCCTCTGCGGCAATGAGTTAACAATGATTTGATAATGCTCCACCACCTGATGCAATCAGCTTGCTCTCCACACATGGCAAACCAAGCCTGAACTGTGAAATTGCATCCTATAAAATTGTAGATGTCCCTGCAGAATAACACTTCATTGAGAGTTTACAGGTATTTTTTGCTGACTTGGATAATATTTGTATATTTTCTCCTCTAGAACAGTTTTCGTACAGTTTTGTTTTTTTTTTTTTTCCCCTCTAAGGTCACTTTAGAAAATATAAATGGCAATTATGTAAAATGTATAAGGCTAGTGCTGAATCCCTCATTTTGGTAACTCGCTGTAGTAAGGCATTGTAGCAGATATCCAATGTACCTTGAAAACAAAGCAGAGCACCTCTTTCCAAAACCAGTTTCACTAAAAACATCCCAGATGCAGCATATACAAATTGATTGATGTGACATACTTTCACTTGCTAGAAAGGATTAAGTTGTAAGCTATGAGTAAGTAAAGCTAACAGCCCCTTGTGGCTGAAAAAGGAAGGTCATGCCACTTCATCCATACATTCCCACTCTGGCACCCAATACTTGCACAAGCTCTGGTGTTTGTCAAGATCCAATGTAAACCAGCTCACTAACATGACAAAAAAATAATCCAAAAAGATAAAATATTATTTTCTTCCTCTTTCTAGTATATCAAATTGGCTCAAAAGAGGCTCAAAAGAAGCAAGTCAGAAGCCTGGGAGTGGAAGGCATCACATCTTCCCATTCCAGCAGAGATGAACTGTGAGATGAAGTGAATGAATTGAATAGGAACATTGTTCTGAAAGGATATGAATTCTTATAGTAGCTCATTTCATGCAGTTTTACCTCAAGAACCACGTATGCCTTCTCTCTGTCAATGGTCAGGCATCTTTTTTAACCCAAACTTTCCTGTATTTCACTTCAGTTTAATAAATAAATAAATAAATCCTTCTTCCTGAACAATGTAACAGGTTTCTCATGTATCTCGTTTTGATGAGGTGAGACAGACCTGACCAGACAAAGCCATTACTGTAACTGATGTCCAGACCCAGTTTTTTTTCAGTTTTGGTACTAGAGTTCTTCCATTTTCATAAATATATTGTTTTAAAAGAAAGTACCATAAGGCCCAATAGGATGTCTGGAAAAATTATACTGTGTCAGGTATTATGTCTTATATTACTCTTGCTAGATAACCTTGAAGCCGTTACCTGGAATTAAAGCAATCATGATCCTGCAGTCATTATATGTTGTCTCTTCAGCTTTTAGCGATCCCAGGTCAAAATGGAATATGATTATCTCCTCCTACTCTTCCCATCTTTTACAGAAGTACTCAGGACTCCAGCATTGAAGCATGTGGTTTTGAAGGCATAGTGCAAAGTAGAAACAACAGTGACAGAAGATATCGTAAGCCCCTCTAATATTATGCAAATTTCTTTGATTTTGAGACATAGTTTTAAGCTAGACTTGAGTCTTTAGGGAAGCTTCCATTTCTGGTAGCTGGAGTGATGCTGAGAAATACAGTGAAGAAAGATACTCATCCAGTGTTTTGATTCAGCAAACTAGTCACATACGCAGAAATGCTACTGAGGCTAACGAAGCTGCTGTAGTTTTCAAAAAGAGATTACTGCTATGCGGTCTCAGTCTTCAAAATCTATATAATGTACCACTCTAGCACATTCTCTACAGATTTTGGTCTGCAGATCATAGAATCACAGAATCTTTAGGTAAGATCTTTAAGATCATTGTGTCCAACCATTAACCTATCTCTACCAAGTCCACTGCTAAATCATGTTCTTAAGCATCATATCTACACAACTTTTAAACACATCCACAGATGGTGATTCAGCCACTTCCCTGGGCAGCCTGAGGCTTACCACAGCTCTGATTGCAGCATTGGATCTGATTCCTGACACTGACTGGGTCACAGGGAAATGTTTCTATCCTCTTTTGCATGTACACAAATACTACCTATAGAGCATTTTGTCTATATTTTTGAAGAGGATGGGGAGCTAGTAATGCCATTTCTAATATACCTGATTTGTTACCTTTGGTTTTGTTCTCTTATTCTCCAAAGCCATTCAGTCTCCAGAGATGCGAAATTAAAATACCTACAAATGGCAGTTCTCACAGTTAAAACTTATTCTACCTGCGTTAAAACTGAAATAAAATCTGATGTTCTGGTTGCCTAAAGGGGATGTTAAAAATCCTGTCCCTAATTCTTATTCTTATTTCTGATGTAAGCCACCAGAGTACATCTCTGGAATATTATTTAAAGACAACTGCTCTTCTCTGGAGGCTTGCTTAAACTGTCTTGCTTATTAACCCCCCTGGGGTAAGCTGACTGTAATTTCTATGTAACTTTGTACTAACTTTATTTAAATCTAAGAGTTTTACAGTAGTGACAGTGGAGTGAAGGATGAACACAGAGCCCCAGAAATCTTTGCCCTATGTAAATTTTGGAATTAAAAATACCCAGTAAATACCCAGACATGAGGAAATATTCACTCTCAACAAAGTTTGTCTTAACCTAATTCTTTGAGATGCAAGAGAGAGAGCACAGAACTTCCAGATTTTTCTGGACTTAAAGACGTAAATTATATACACTGCATGTATTTGGCAGGAAGCCTCCTTTTTAGAGAAAAATTAATCTCCATGAAAAGCATCAACATCAGCCTGAGCAGTGCTGATGTACCAGTTAAATCATATTTCAAGAGTTTTGTTAGAACTTTAGAGGGCTTTGTTTTGGCTTCTTTGAGTTGGAGAGATTTTCATTCTCAGTGGTTTCTTTTCTTGCCAAGGTTAATTCAATCCAAGCTTTGGTTAGTTTTGTTTTCCTGAGTTGAAAGGTAATTTTCACTTCTTTTCATCTCATTGTAATGTTAAGGTATTCATCTGAATTTTGAGTTGTAAAGAAAACCATGAAAAATCGTGGGACTTGCAACAGTTTTATGTATTTTGGCAATACTGAGAACAAATTGCTGCCAATAAA
The DNA here is from genome assembly GCF_000691845.1 of Merops nubicus. NCBI lineage: Eukaryota > Metazoa > Chordata > Aves > Coraciiformes > Meropidae > Merops > Merops nubicus. Next base: position 39,235 of record NW_008602068.1, read on the forward strand.
CTGTTTGAGATAGGAACTAATTGGAGTCATGTGGTTTTGGACTGATGTTGAGGGGAACAAAAGGAGAGATATTAAACATTATTCAGACATATTCTTCATATGAAGATTCTTGAAATGTGGAATTTGCCATATGGTCCATGTATGTAAATGTATTTCATCTTGATCTACATCACAAACAGCTAGAGATGTGGACTGATAAAAGATAGATCATGCATACTTAAGGATATCAGTGGCTTTACAGTGAGAACATTTGCTTAGAATAAAACAGAAATTATGTTTACACAGTGTCACTACCCAAATGGGCTGATTGTTATACTACTATACCACACTAACCAAGTAAAGTGACAATCCCTACCACGGAGGTTACAGTCTAGCTCAGGTTATTTGGGCTGAAAGCATTACTGTCTCACAGCTGAGGGTGAGCTGAATGAAGTGTCTTGGTGCTTTCAATCTTTCTGCCCATACAGGCTTATAAAAGCCTACATAACTTCCAGCCACTACCTCTATCTTTAACTGATACCAGCAGTGCTAAGACTTATGGAAGATATGAGCTGATAACTGAGGCATAGATATACAGTGAAGTATATTTGCTACGCAAGTTACTCCCATCAGCTGAGCAACAATATGCATGATTAGCTCAAACCCTTTCATAAGAGTTGATCTAAGGAATATATTCCTTCACAGCCAAGCAGACTCAGAGCATGTGCCTAAATTTACTATCAGCATAGTTAAATTGACACCTGACAAGGTGGTAAACTACCATAACTGATCCATATGTGTGACCTTCAATTTCTTCTAATGCCAGTGCAGAGAGCTCTGGTTTCATCAAAATGCATGTGGTGATATGAGTGGGACTGTCCTAGTTTAGGCTCAGTCAGCAACTGAGCACCCTGGGATTGGAAGGAGAATCTGGAGAAAAAGGCAAAGCCCCATGGGTTGAGATAAGGAGTTAAATAGAACACCACAAAGAGAGAAGCAACAACAATAAAACCAACAATACTAATAAAGAAATATGTAAAACAAGTGATATAAAACACAGCACTCACTGACCAACCACCTAGCGCTGAAAATCAACTACTGTCCTCAAAACTCAAAGCACAGCACCTACATCCTATGGACAGCCCTCCACTTGTGTAGGAGGCACGAAGTCAGTACAGTATCGAATATTCCATTGGCTGCTTCATTTTGCTCTGCTGGTGGTGGTCTTTCCCACCTTCTTGTGAAAATTAAACCTGTCCTAGCTGAACCCAGGACAAGGACCTAGCCTTAAAGAGAAAGATTTTCTTTCCACAAGGTTTTCATCAAGTGTATGCACACTTACAGCTTGTGAGTAAAATTCCAGACTGAGACAAATGCCAAACTTTTCAAAAGCTGGTAAAGGTCCCCTATGGGGGCAGGAGATTACTGCTGCATAAACTTACATCTTATTTTATCTAGGTCAGGATTACAATCAGTTTGCAACTAAGTCTTTTTACCAGATAAATATCAGATTGCATTTGCAGGACTTTATAAGCAATGATTAGTTCACATGCAGAAGGCATGCACTACTAACTCACCCACTGAAGCAGAATTCATTCCATAGGACAGTCAAATAAACAGCTTACATCAACACAGTATTCACTTGTAAAAGACAGAGGTTACAAGCATAAGCACTGTTTTGAGATCAAGAAAAAGAAACGTAATAGATATGCTACTGTATATTTCTTCACTGTGCTATTGAACATTTATTTTCAAATGCGATTGGTGTTGAATTTTCCTGGAACATTTTAACTGAATCAAGCTGCCTCGTCTAATAACAGAATTTCTTTGAGACAAAAAAAAACCAACAATAATTAACAATTAGGACAGGAGATCTGACTCAACATCTTCTTCCCCACAGCAAAATCTAGTACTAGCAATGTTAGGCAGTAATAATTTAAAATCTCTTTTTTTTCATACCATATTGCCATAGTGTTCCAGCAGGTAGGAGATCATTGCCAATACATTTAACTTTTAGGTAACGGAAAGCTTAATTTAAGGAGGTGTCGCAAAATATCTGAACCCCATCTAAAACTGTGAATTTGATATTTTTCAGGAGAACAAACTGGACTCATTTCTGGATAAAGATGTGAGGGAGGGCATATATGTAAAAGACTGACAATCCAACCTTGTCTCAAAGGAAGAAAGTTTAACAGAAGCCTTATGTCCAGTTTTGTCTACACCAGGTACCTTGCTAGAATATGATGACTGACAGATTCTCCCTTTTTTTTTTCTGAGTGTAGAGAAGGCAGCAACATAAAAGGTGCTGAACTAGTAGAGCTACACTGTTTAGAGGAGTTTATATATAACTGCCTGCCCTGACCTTACTTTCATTTTCTTTGTTGAAATTCTGGAAAGTGTTTGATAAGTTGACTTAATATTGTCTTTAAATCTACATAATGACAAAGCTATGGTGTCTTTAAAAGCCAGTGTGATTGCAAATGTAATAATGGCTCAGAAAAAGGGGAAATCTGCACCATAAGTTAGTAATGTGGTGAACTCACACATTAGTGATGGAGCTAGAATTAAAGACAAAGCAAACAGTTTTCAAGAAGGTTAAATCTGTAAAACTAGCTGTCCACAGAAAGCTAATTCTAAATCCCACTCAGCTGCTGCTTAATCTGGGAGATGCTTCATCCTGGAAATGTGCTTTGCAGAGGTATCTAAACTAGCTTCTAATACCCAGATGATTAAGGAATTTCCTTAGGAGGAAAGCAATAAGGCTATAAGCCTCATCAGAGGAGGTCTCTTGCCAGCGCCTGGTGCTGTTGACACTATTCTGAGAGGGGAGACTGATTCAGGTCTTCTTAAGGAAAAACCAAAGACAAACCTGGCCCTCCTGCATCCTAATGGAATATTGTGCTCACTGGAGCACTAGACAAAGGCAAAAACATTCCCACACTTTTCATTCCATCTGTTTGAGCACGCAGTTCTCAGCAAACCCCATGTGGAAGAGCTAAGTGCCAAGATCTCTAAAGGTGCAGCAGGGAGTGTAATGCTCTCCTGAGCTTCTCCCCAGAGCTACATTCAGCAGATCGGCCCACTGGCCTTTAAACCTCATTCACAGGAATTCTTCATGGCATGAAGGCACAGCCTGTGGCTGTGGGATCACACTGGTCCCACAGTGCTTTCTAGATAATAGTCATTTTGTGATTCTAACATGAAGTCCAAAAACTGGGAAAGGAAGAATGTGACCTAGAAATTAAACAAAAATATATTAGAAAAGAGGAAATAGAAATTAGGAAAGAGAAAGGCCAAGGTCATTCCCATTTTGAAGATAGTAATTTGGACACGAGTTTTGTCACAGGGAAGAGTTTACAGGCAGGTAAGTTATGTTATTTTTGCTGTGTTTTCCTTGTTTAAAACTGTTATAATTGAAAAAGAAAGAAGGAAACACAGTAACAAGCTGAAGACGAAAAAAAAAAAGTGATTCTTAATTTTGAATGCAGAAAAATTAATAAGAGGTAGGTGTGATTTTAAATAAAGGAGCAATGAAAAAGCAATGGGCAAGTAGAACCCTCAGGTTTGCAAAACCTGTATCAACAAAGAACAGCAAAAAGTTTAGCCATAGAAAAACACAGTGCTGAAAGAATCTATCATCTCAACTATCCCACAGTCAGCTGCGTTTTAAAATTCTCTATTTCAGTGAAACTACATATTTCAAGTCTGCTCTTTCAGCAGTGAAAGTGGCTTCTCTTCTACATGTAACCATGCAGGTTCTTAAAGTATTTAAAATAGATCTCATTACAAACTTGTCCTTGGTGCATGGCTTCTCAGCACTACCTGCCTGCAAACTCGGCACACCAGTTTGCTCCTCACAGCTGGGAGGTGGTACAGGACTTTGCACAAGCCATGTCTCCTCTTTGCCTGTCATCTATAAAATGAAGATAATGACAATGTCTGCCTGTTAAAAAGACTGTAAAAAATGCTAGGAAAGAGTACCTATTTTATTATTCAAATTAACTATTGCAGTGATTCCTTGCCATACTGTTTGTCTTCTGAACCTTCCTTCAAATATTTAAGCTCTTCTGGGTAGCTCAGTTTGAAAACTTAAACAAATCACGGGAATAAATCTACTTGTAAAGAAGGACATTCTGATTATCCTGAAGCATTATTATTCCTCCTCAAGCAGTTGCACCACGGCTTGTGTAGGAGCATGGAAGTGATAGATTTTGTTCACTGAGGGCACAAATATTTAACCTTGTTTTCTATTCCAGTGAGATGGCCACAGAGAACAAAGTCATGCAAATGTTTTATAAATGTGGTTGTATATGAATGTCAATTAATGAGGTGAATGTATCACTTTGGCTCTTCTGGTACCATTAATGCAGAGCAACATTTCGCATAGACAGGCCCAGACATATGATATAGTTTCCCAGAGGAAGCTTAAAGCTTTCAAACTAAAATCTAGAGAAGTATGAAAAAAGAAACCCTATTAGATACTGACAGACCAGCAACAGGATCCAGTAAATTATCTTCATGACGAGTTCCTTACAGCCATGGATGACAGTGCCCTAGTGTCAGAGAGTGAGCTATTGTCATGCAAGCTATTTAGTTGAGCTAAAATACAGAGCAGGACATAGTCCCAGGCAAATCAGGGGACTGAAAAGTGCAAGGACTCTTCATGTGAAATGAGAATATGCATCACACAAGCCAATGCTGGTAGGGGGTCTCTCTCTGGGGACAAGGCTTGAACTAGATAGATTAAATCAACTAAAAGCTATGACTGTAATTTACATTCTCTGTTTTGTATTGCATTGTGGTACTAGTAACAGCAGTACACAGAGGCTTACACAAAAACAGCCCTTTCTTTTGCTGAGGTTTGTCTACACAGGAAAATTCAGTAGTGTCTTTAAATCAGCGTAACTCCCCATGTGGACACTCTTCCTTCACAATTATTCCAGGATAATTACAATTATGCTGTATAATTATGCTGCATAATTATACCAGTGAATTTCTTGGTGTAAACAAGACCTTACTCTCTAGCTGAATCTACTTGAACCTTCAGAATTATGTCACTGCCTTTGCTGCTGTTTACAGCCTTCTCCAAACTTGTCAGTTGTATGCATTCCCAGCCCGTTAGCTGTTGTTTATAAAAGCTAAACATATTTGATTGTTCTAATTTGTTCTCAGATCAGTCCTTCCAGCCTCATAGCCCTATCTGACATTCAGAGCATCGTAGTATTTACCAGGTCCCACTTCAAAGCCGGACTTGGAAGCATGGTACATGTGTCCAGGTGCCTTTAAGTGGCTGCAAATTTAATTTGCTTGTTGGTAGGACCTATACAAGGAATTTCCTAATTATTGTTGAGGAATCCTGTGGTGGTACAGACTTGATCCCCTCCCTGGGCTACTTTGTGAAATCGTTACCAGCCATTATGCTATTGATTAATTACAAATGTAGGAGGCTGGGATAGCTTCTTGGGGGGCCGCAACTCAAAACAAGTCAAGTACTTCACACCCTAGATATAGATATAGAACCTAGATATAGGTTCACTGAGTTGGAACGACTAAGCAAGCCCTAGCAGCACCTGCAACTCCTGAATACTTTGGAAAGGTGTCAACAAAAAGACCACAGGCCTCACTGAAGAAGGACCGAGCTTGCCTGACAAGATTAATGGCCACAGTGAAAAAGTACTAATTGAAGTACTGACCAAAGTTGGTCATCTTGTGACCCTGTAAGTAGTGACACTAATGTGATGCCCATTGGAGCTTTCTGGGGTCACAGTGGACTATGTCTTGGTACTTCCCCCTAAGCTGGGATGCCTCTCAGGCTCGTCTCAGCTAACGACAGGGAAGCCCATCTGGTTGTAATAAGCTAATGAAGGGAGACATGAGCATTCATGATCAGTAGGATTTTACAAAATCCTAGCAACTACAAAATTTTACAAAATCCTAGAGACTTTTGGGTGCTTAAATTTATTATAATTTGCAGAAAGGCAACATCTTAATTGTAGGTTAACCTTTCCATCCAAATACAGCTGTGTGCAGGTCTGTATCATTTGCTTTTTGCTTAGTGAGCTTTTGTTAAATCTTGTATGATTCACTGTATCAACTGTAACTGATTATTGATTTTTGACTGTTTAACATTGTTATTTTGCAAGTTACAGCAACAGTGTTGATACACTTTAAATGCTGCTATTTCTTTAAATTGGTAACTCAAGTTCACGTAACATACACAGTATTATGTTAAAACACTACAAAAGAAGTCCCAGCACCCAAATCCTTTGAGGTATAAACCATTGACCAAGTCTGGGACTAAGGGTGGATCTAAACTTATTCTTTGAAGGAATTCAGAAGGCAAAAGGATTCTGAATCTTGTGACCCAATAGGAGAATTTCCTTTAATTCTTACATTCCAAATCTCCCTGATATTCTGTCATTAACCATTGACCAGGTCTAGGTTTGTATCTAGCCACACTTAGGCTCCTTTCTGAGAAGGAGTTTAGAGAGCAAGGGTGTCCATTCTGAAAACATGATAACATTACAGGAGGGACACCTTTACCCCTTCTATTCCCAATTCACATGAAAATCACCCTAGCCCAACTACAAGTCACTTTTCTCCCTCTTTCTCTGTATAAATTCACACAAGTATTTTGATCCAATCATTCTAGTCAATTTGCTTTATAGTTAAGTAATGTAATGACCTTGCCATCAAATTGAACTTTGATTAACTTTTGTCGATTTTTGAAACATTTTTTCAAATACGTTTAAGCTTTGTCAAACTATTAATATACCTAAATAAACCATATTGCTGCCTTTTTACTGAGGAAGGTGCAGTTCCTTCATTCTGCAGCAAGCAGAGTCCTAAACTAGGATTCCACAAGTGATTTCAGTGATTTAAAGGGGAAACACTCCTCCCACCACAAGTCCTGAGAAAAAAGAAATCCAAGTTTGCTCACACGACTGCAGATAAATTCTCCTCATAATTTTTCAAGGGTCTTACCATCACCCTCTGTCTCATCCAGCTGTGCTGCAGTTACCTGAGGAGTCAGAGGCCACATCAAGTGAGGTGTTTTAACCCTGTGGGCTGCATCAGAGGATACAAGCATCCATCACTGCTCCACATTAGCATTGTTGTCCTCATCAGCAACCATCAGTTTCAGGGGCAGAGCAAGATTTGTCATCTTGCTTTAGGTGGTGGTGGAAGGTTATCAGCATTTTCAGTCCTGTTTTCTTAGAGTTCTGAGAAGCAGTTAATCATCACAAGGTGTACTGTTAGACAGGTCACCAGTCCAGTATTTAGGGAATGCTTGTGTATCACCTTGTCTGGAAGTGTTGCATGGCACTGAAAAACTCTTTACTGATCTTCACAGTTGCCTCTAAACAGCCTGCAGATTTTTTACTATACAGGATAGTCACACCTATTTTCCTCCAACTTCTAAACCACATTGTCAGTGACATTACTGATACTAATAGTACTGATGTTAATAATACCAAATAAAGCTAATAAACTTGTTATTTATCATAAACCATTTGACATTCTAAAACATTTCTGGCACTTACCATGATCCCTAGCATTCCAGTAGCTGCAAGGATAGCCTATCAACAGCCAGGGAAATACAGATTTCCCTGGACTGGAGTGCGGCAGACTTGTAGCTGTGGTCAATGCTACTCCAGTTTAAGGCAGGAAATATAGAAGATTATTCAATTTTGCTAATGGGGGAAGTTTTGGACTTTAATAAGTGATAAGGAGTAAAGCACAAAACTCTGCATTTCAACTTCAAACTCTTGCTCAGAGTTTCACTCTCCATTCACGAATGTACTAGTGAATTACCTTTCTTTCCCCTCCAGCCACTTCATTTTCCATCCAGGCAAAGGAAAACTTATTTCTTCTCTTGATTGCAGGGAACATCCTGAAGCTGCCTTTTGCTGGTGTATTCAGAGGTCGAACTGTGTTAGCTGGGAAAGATCATGATAGGGCAAGTCATGAGGGAGTTCTGCTGTGTCCCTAATAAGCAGAGCTACCCAAATAATGTAGAAGGTCGTCAGAAGCCATTTTCATTCTCTTTCTCAGATAGGGAGAGAGTCTGTGTTCATCTGAGCACTCTGATTTCATTTTAAAGAAAAGAGAAAAAAAGGAAGATTTTATCCATTCTGGTAATTTATCACATGCAGCAGTACAGCTGTTTATGTCAGAAGGCGGAAGTGGAAGAAGGGCCTTTGTTTTTGTTTGGCAAATTTTCCATGACACTCTCAGCAGAAGAGAGCTATTTTTTTCTGTAGGGTGCAGCCCTCACATGGGAATGTAATAACAACAAAAAAAAAACCCATAGCTGATGATTTGGCAGCAGCCTAGTATTCTTCCTTTCATTATTTAACATTAGCATTCTTCTAGCTTTTCCCAGTGGCAAGAATAAAGCATACAAGTTTATTGAAACTCCTACTCTTTCTTTGTTCAAGTTTGAGCACAACTCCAACTGACATTGTACAGTCTCAAGCATTTGAAAGAATTACACCATAAAAAAATTTAGGATCCTTTTGTATTCAAATGCCTACTCTTGAAGTTGATATGGATGCAGAGACCATCTATATTACTATTGCTTATTTAAGCTATCACTGTGCTTGGAGCTGTATGGTAGAAAAAGAGCAACGCTGAATCAGAGACCAAGTAGGTGGGCGATGCTGTGATTCACAGTATGGCAACACCATGCTGGGACCACTTCTGTCCCAGAGCCCCTCAGATGAGATTGCAGAGCAGTGAGGCACCAGGGCACAACACAGTCAGGACATAGGTAGCACTCGCAAAGGGGAACAAAAGAAAGGTGGATTTTTTAAGACACTGTGAAAGAACAGAAAGGGCTGTTTCACTGAACATGCTTGTACATTTCTATTGGTGAAAATACAGTTCAGGAAATTACACATCTTTTATGTAGAAAAGAAACAGCATCTATTTAAAGGCTTGGGTTAGGATAATACACAGAGGGCAGCCAGCAACCCATTTTTACCTTAATGAGTGTCTATATGTTACATTCAGCAGAGTTCGCTCAGAACTTCACTTTTAATTGGTAAAAGAGTTTCATTCACTTAGCCTTAAAGGGCTTGCTAACACAAAAATTCCAGTGATATTAGGAAAATACATATGAAAATTTAGATGTGATCACATCTCTTACTTTTTATGAAATGAATTGTGTTGGAGAAATCAAGATAAAAAAAGCTTGTCAAATGGGACTAAATAATTGAATTTTGAATAAACAGTAATTTTCAGTTGTACTAAAACTAATACTTGAAAGAAAACATAGGGAGGTGGGAAAGAAAATGTTAATATAGAAACTTAAGGATAATAAGAGAAGTCACTAATACTGATTAGGATGATTATGATGATTATAGCTTGCAGTATGTAAAATCATAATGAAAATGATACAGTCTAGTATGCTCTCAGAAGTTATACATTTACTTAGGCATTAGGAAAATTTTTTCATTCTAAGATAGTTTATGCAGTTACAGTAGAATTTTTAAACATAATAAAGAAAGGAGTACAGCAACCTGATGGGAAGGACAATGCTCTATGCAGAGAAAAAGTTTCCTGATTCAAAAAAGATCTTCTAACCCCGTCAAATAGGAACACATGAAAGTAAAAGATATATTGAGGAGAGAGGAAAATACTCATTGATATAAATCATTCAAAGGTAACACTGAGCAGCATGATGACTTCAGTAGCAGTCAATATTAAGATTTATTGATCTGAGAGATAAATATTGACCAAGGTGATGCCAAAGTCAATATTTAACTTCAGGGACCATAAATCTTAATAGTAACTATAAAAAGCAGTCAGTATCATCTATGCTTGATATATATTTTATTGTCTTTTACAAGGGTATAAAAGGTTTTTAAAAGAGAAGCTGTTTCCTTCATTTTGAAAAGCTCCTTGCCTTGCCAGAGCAACCCAGATGTGTACGCTTGCCTTTTCAAAGATCATCTAATGATTGGGGTGGTCTCAAAACTGTGAGACTCTTGGACTGATGAAGGAGCTGCCTATTGAACAAAAAGAAAAAAAAAACCAAATAGTTGGCAGCATCTTTTGCAGATTTATGTTAGCTATTGAATGCTGACATACATGCAACATGTTGCTAGACAAAGCTCTTTAACAATTTAGGGGAAAATCGACTGTCAATTATGTAAGGTATTTGCAGTTCTCTAGAATTGTCTTAATTTTCCACTGCTACTCCTCAACACATTGACTGGATCCATTAAATGTTCATATACATAACAGTTCCTATTGTATTGCAAATTATTATAGTATATGTGCTAGTGTACTCTTTTGCACATAGTATTTGGATGGTTTTGTTATTAAAATTTCTGTTGGATCCGCTTCTAATACGTCATCTATTTCTTAACCTAGTACGTAGGGCTCACAGTGCTAAATAGAAAGAACTTTCTGTCACTTGCTCTCTCCTTCCTCTTTGCTCATATTCAAGAGATGGCACTGAGAACCACAGATAAGGTAAATGCAGGTTAACAAATACAAATCACTAAGCAAAAAACCCCATGAGGATGCAAATGATAATTTCATTAACAGTCTTGCAGCATTTGTAACTGTACCAGTGTTCTCCCTAATGTTCAGAGGAGATTTCAGTTATTACACTAGATGACTTTTTTTTTCAAAAACTACTGCATATTTGGAAACTACTTTTCTGACGTGTGAAAACACGCTTACAGTAAAAGATTACTTAGACAGTACTACAGTGATTGAGCCCAGCTCTTTCCAAAAAACAACTTTTTTAGACCAGTTTATAGGATATAACACAGCACAGTGGAATGATTTGATACGATTTTATGTAATAAGGCTTTAATTCTATGAAAAGGAGGCTTTATGACATTAAGAAGCATGACAGTTAACCTCAAATGGTTTATTCATGTCAGTACAGTCCAAAGACGTAATTAGTTGTAATGTCCTTACCCTCAGAGCCAGGGTTTAGAGAGGGAAGAGCCACCAGAGCCATTGCCCAGCTCCTGCTACTCATTCCCCAGGGGCTGCAGTGTCTAATTTTACATCTCAGGGTCTTGACAGACAATGGCCTTCCTTTCCAAAAGTGTCCGTACATTATCAGGATGACTTACAGGGAAATTTTTCATGCCTGAGAAACAGTGAGTGTACATAGGTATATCTAAGCCAATGCTGAGCTCAGTGCTTAGGCAGTGTCTCAGGTTAAACACTTGGTAACAGGCACTTTTTAGAGGTAGCAGATACTTAATAGTTTTATTCTGATCACTTCCATGACCCATTAGATTTTTGACGGTCAAAAGAAAATGAGCAGAGCTGTCTGGAAAGGAATTCCTTCCTGAGGCTGTTTTTTATTACTTTCCCAGTTTTCAGAACTCTACAATTAAGTGCCTTAGTTTTACTGATATCACTTCTCTTGTTTCAGGAGGTGGCAAGGCTAGAAACTATGGTAATTAGTGAACACCATAAAAAAAAACAAGTCCATTTTCCCTTTACCAGTACAAGCAGCTGAGCAAACACCGATACTGGAAGCACCCACATTCACAGTTTACACATGGCTGAGGGAGTACCACCCGAACTTTGCTATAATGGGAAGTCAAGTATTTTGCTCATTTTAAGTATCTGCAGTTGTAAACAGCAGTGATAATACTGGGAAAGAATGTACTTCAGAAGAGAGATGACTCTAGACATGATAACACTAAGATAACATTTTAAGAGTAGCAAAATAAGGAGGGGGGATTTCCTTTATCTATTACATCACTGCAATGTGGCTTTTGACATGTTTCAGTAGGTAGCTGTATTTACAAACTGTAACTTGCGATGAATCTGGTGATAAAGAGAGGGACAGTCATCCCAGTTTGGGGGAAGAAAAAAATAAATTACTCCATACTGTGTTTCCACTACTTGTAGTCATCATCTGGTATTTGGCTGGGGTGTAATAACTTTGTGTCTCTTTGTTCCCCCATACAGGATGAAGGCTTTAATCAGTTTTGTCAGAACGTTTGCTCAGTTAATCTCCTAGCAATGTGTGATGAATAATCTGCCTATTGACTGCCTCAGCAGTTGGTGGGTTCTCCACCCTCACCCCATGGTGAGACACATCTAGTTTCTGCTGGCTGCTCATTTTCCTTTAAAAGAGGAGCACTGTCTCTCTCCCAGCCCCCAGCAGGCATATCCCACCCAGCCCACCTCCCTTAGCCTCACACCCCTCTTCTGGAATCTGGAAAATGCCTTCCCTCCTCCCCCCACTCCTCCTCCAGCCCCGGGGTTTGTCCTTGGGTAATTACTCTGTCCCAGTCACCTTGAGCCCTCATACCACAGAGTGCTCTTTCTCTGCTGAGCTTCGTATCTTCATTTTCATACCAAGAAAAACAGATTTAGGGCGAACAGGAAAGTTTTGGCAACAACTGTCATCACATTATCAACACAGTGTAGTGATGAATAGTTCTGGAGCAAAGAAAATGCCATAGAAACTCTACTACATGGGGACAAAAATACAAGGTCGGATCTAAGAGCTTCCTTCATCACTGACTCAAAAGCAGAAAAATGAGGAGAAGCCTTAATCAAAATATCAATCTCAATTTCCTGCAACTGTGAATTGACTTGACAAAAAGAAACTCTAGGCCTCTACCCTGCATGTGCCTGTGCACAATTGTGGGGTCTGCTTGTGCCAACTCAGAGCAGAGAATGGCAGGGAATTTTCTTACAAGCAGCTCCAATTTTAACATGCTTGGTAAAAAAAAGCCTAGCAGAACTTCTCTAAAAAGTAGAGGGTTTCAGTTCCCAACTCAAGACGACATTTCTGAAAGTTCCTAAATTAGGCCAGAAATAAAAACAATTATACAAAAAAGCAGTGTAGATATTTGGGACAGTGATATACTTCCATTTATAAAGGCTGACAGAGACTTATTGTGCATTGGGAAGAAAACAGAAAATGTTACACAAAAAAATGGATTTGAGGAAATACAAGTTAAAAGCTCCATGACTTCCAGCTGTGGGATCTGTTCAGATCTCTCTGAAATGCACAACTCTGCTACCTTTGAATAAGTGGAGGTGCACTGTTAATGTAATGTTGCACTTCCTTCATACACAGGTAAATCTGCCTTAGATCTGCTCAGATCCTGACAGCCAGATTTCCCCAGAGTGAAGTGACATACGTGAAGGCAGCATTCTTATATTTATTATGCAATTTGGATTCAGTATACCCCTCACTTTCTAAACATGTTCCACTTTTCAAATTGATGATTCCCACCCAAATAAAAGTGGCTACAACTTCTGTTTTTTGTATGCTTCTGTTTTATTCTCTGCATTGTCCCACAAAGATATAGCAAATATATCTGCTTTTATCTGAGCTAAGTGTCTCCAAAAGCCACCTGCTTTCTGTTTCTGAACTCCATCGAGGTTCACAAACAACCTAAACTCATGAGTTTTCACTATCAACAGTTCACACCCTTCCTTGCTATTAGTGTGGCCCCATCACTCTGGCTTTAGTGATGGATCTCTAAGCCATCTTGACTGTCCAGCCAGGATGGCTGATGGGGTAGATGGAGCCAAGCATAGAATGTCAGGTCCCAGCACAGCAGAGTTAGTGTGTCCCCAAATGTGTTCTTGCACATTTACATGCAGGTCTTACTCAGTGTTTTCCCCAAAGGCATAACAACTGAATCATCTCAGAGCTCACAGTAAGCAAACAGATGGTCAGCAAGAATATGATACATGAGGATACCTGTGCATAAAAGTATGCATATTTGAATGTGTGTGCATGCTTCCTTGGAGCACATGTATAGAGTTTCACTGCCTTTTCTAGGGTTCTGGGAAGTTGTTTTCAGCTTGAATTTAGTGTCATATAAATCTAGTTTATAGGTCACTTGTGATAGCTTGTGACCAAGTTGCATAGCACTGTAAAGCAGATGCCATCACATATAATATCTTCAAGAATTCCTGATGCAAAAATAACGAAAACATTTCAATTCCATTGATTTTTTGTTTTGAAAATCTTGCAACTGAGAAACTTGCTGAAATAAATTAAATGCTGCATAAAGCACCTGATAAAAGTGAATTACATTAATAGAATGGGTATGAGTAGTTCATCATAGATGTATGTCTCATGGTTCTTGTTCACACTTCGGCATCTCATTCACACATTCTTGAGAGAAGGATCAATCAAAAGTGGGGTGCTAAATAGCATGCCTTTAGCTAACTAGATTTCAGAAGTTTCTATGAGTGTGAAAAACAAGGAAGATGCACATTGTACAGATTTTCCTTTTCAACGTTAAAAAGATCCTGTCCTCCAAGTCTCTGTGCTCTCTCCCCAGTCCTTGCCTCTTCCCTATTTATTTCTTCCCCACTGCTTCTGTTCAATGAACGCCGTGCATTCAAGGTTCTTACCCACCAGGTGACTTGCCATTTCATCAGCTCCTAAACCAGCTCACCATCTTCTCAGATGTGTTTCTAAGAACTCTACAGAACCTTCTTGATGAATTTTCTTGATAAAAAGCATCATATTGCTGCCTAAGCATTAATAGGAATGTTTGGACATGGGAACAAATTATGTGAGGGGACAGGCACAAGAGAAGAAGGAGCAAGCATGAACCTTTTTAGCAGGACAACTGAGCCAATCTAATAGCTCCCTGCGAGGGAGCAGTGTCTTCACAATATAAGTCTTTACTTTGTATTTGCAGACTAGGTACCACACTCGGGCTCACAGATGCCTCTCAGAGCTCTCTCCAGCAGTCTGGGTCTGGCAAATAGAGAAAGGAAAATCTGGAGGGGCTGCAAAGGCTGTGCCTATGGCCCTACTTTTTGCCTCAACTTCCTTATGTTTAGGAAGTTGAGTCTGACCTTCGGTACCTTTTCTCACTGTAGTTTGTTCACTGAAGTACAAGACCTTTTGCCGAAGAGCTTATCTCTTTGAAGCTCTGTAGTCAAGAGTCATTTTCAGGGACACGTGACAATCCTTTCCAAACAGATTGGAATTTAACATTCTAGGATCTGTCACCTGGATTGCAAAATCTAGTCTTCTGTGTTTTCTTTTCAAACCAAACTGCCATGATTCCAATGCTCCCACAATACTCTGCACCAGAGACCTTATTCCTGGTTTTGTAGCTATGATATTTTCATATATGTCACCTCTTTATTTGTAAGTCAACATTAATGACTAGTCATTGGTTTTGCTGTATCTCAAAGTAATGCCCTCTTAAAGCAACAATTTCAGATCATTCCTTCATGCTAACTCAAATGTGCCACTGCCAACAACTGAGCAACTGATCTGATCCCCCTGTTCCAAGGAGAAAATGTACTCCTCCAGTCTTAGAAGATTACAGTACTATAGTGCACGCAAATAGTGATATACAGAAAAAAAAAAAAAAAGGCACAGATGTTTTCTGTATTTTCTACAGGCTCTCTTGCAGTTTCCATGAACTTATCTCCTCCTTCCTTTTCTGCCTTCATTCTACAGGCTTCTCCAAACTTTTTATCTGAGGTAAGTGATTGCCAATTTATTCAAGGCACTTATCATATTTGCAAGAACTAGCACAGACCTCTCACGTATTTGGTCTAGGTGTGATAAGAACATTTGCTCTTTATACATTAGTCCCACTTACAACCTGTCAAAGACACCAAGTGGTCCTGCAATTTATCATCTATTCTGCAGTGCAAGTGAAGCTGGGTGGTTACTTTCATCAGCCCTTTAAGACCAGGTATCACTATTGCTGCCCCTAAACAGACACAGCTTGGAATGGTGGGCAAGATACATACAAGACATATATGTCATATGACATGATCTGTTCTGTAGACAAGCAGCTTTGTGCCCCTCCATCAGTGGAAGGTGTCCTGAAGACAACAGAGGTAAGTATGCTATGCAGAGGCTACACCCTCTCAGACTACATCTATACCAGAAAAATAAACAGTGCAGGGCAGGCTTAGGCACTGTACCCTGATCACCTCCACTGTTAAATTTCTAGAATGATTTTGACCCTTGCCAACTTGCACTCACCCAAGCAATCACCAGGAAGACTTCCTGAGCTAGTAGAGGCCAGAGACTCTTCCCACCAGAGCGCCTGGCTGCAACCACCTGGCTCTCACAGGGTAAAACTGTTTAACTCCACGGATGCAGGCAGTTCAGTGCCAGGTGACTTCAGCGGCAGAGAGCTGGACACATTTGATTTACTAATACAGATGTAGCCTTACTGTCTAACAACTTCCTGTGAAGTTGAAAGTGGAAACTTATGAAGAAGCCCAGTGGGTTCCCATGCCCCAGGTCGCCCCTTTGCTATCTCTGAAAAGCCAAATTCTGAATTCTTTGCTGAAGTCTTCTATAGCATTGAATAAAACAGAGGATGAGAAGCTACACAGCAGGCACAAGTCTCCAGCCTCCAGATTATCAGCCCCAGATCCATATGCAGAAGGAAAAATGTATATGCCTGCGCTAACTCTAATAGCTTATGCAGTCTGCTCACTTACATTTATCACATGGGCTAATGTAAGACTTACTGTCCATAATTAATCAACCTTAGGCAAGAATATTTAGCTCTCCTATTCTATTTCTCATTTTCAAAGTGCTTTTCAAACACTACCTAATTAAACATCAGAAACAATTATTTCCCAGTTACTTTAGAGGCACTTTTAAAAAAATGAAATAAGCACATTTGAGCAGGTATATGAGGAATCTTTTTAAACCGAAACAGCTCTATTTGTAACCTGCTGAAGGAATGAAAGCAATAATAGGACAGAGATTTTCAAACATACCAGAAGAGCAGCCAGTCAGTCCTTTCCCTGTGCACACAAAAGCCAGTAATGCAGCTTCTTTCTTAAAACTTCTGTCTATCTCACATTTTCATTTTGTCTCTGAGAGGTAACTTTAATAATAAAGAACTGCAGAAGGATGAGGAAGAATTTCTTCTTTGCAACAGACAGATGCCACCAAAGGGCCTGGGGCACTGATTCACAGGCTCGGCAGTAATTCATGAGGTCACACCAGTAAGTCTCCCCTTATCTCTTTCACAGAGGCAGCAGAATGAGCTGAGCTGTGTGTTCACATAGCAGTAGTGTATTCATCAGCAAAGTCAATCCAAGGCATGTTATTTCCTCATGCGAACTGTTAAAACACCCTCCCTCAAGACTAGAAATAAGAGTCAGCATTGGCAGGTTTTGATTACCTCTAAGAAAGCTGAGTGTGGAGAACTGTGTCTGTCATCCCAGCATCTCAGGAGGTGAGTGAGTGCCCACGAGCTTGGGAATGCAGTGTGCTTGGCCAGCCAGGTTTCCACAGCATGTTTGGCATCAGGCTGGTGATCCCAGAGAGCTCAGGTCAGCAGGTTGCTAAGGTTGCTAAGGAGGGGTGAGGTCACCTGGGTCAGATACAGAGCAGGTCAGTTTCTGAACAGCATAGCCCAGTGTAGCTGGGGGCATGTACTGAAAGTACTGGTGATTTAAATCAACAGGCCAGTTGACTGCAAAGTTTGATTGAGCGTGGACACACAGCCATGTCTGTCCTTTCTGCTACAGAGATAATGCAAAGGTAAGGCATAAACTGCAGACGTGGTATGTTAAGTCTGACAGGTATTGTGAGTCAGGGTTGTCAGAGCTTAACAGCAAATTCTTATTCATGCCAGAATCCTTCTCGCCTTAATAGTGAAAGTAGGATTAACACTGCATAAATAAGCAAACAAGGAAGCACAGATTCCTTAGAACAGAAAGTGTAATTTTTTTCTCTGATGAGATAAATAAGTCAGGAAACACAGTATTCCTCATTAAATATTAACAGTTTACGGACCTGCTGACGTGGCCTAGTGCAGTTCTTGGCAGAGATCCCTAAGCAAGCTCTAAAGAAGCCAGCTGCACTACTGGAAGGAACATAGACAGGCAAATATGGCATTCTGCACCAGATCATTAGCCCTGCTGCAAAGTCAGCTATATTAACCCAGATAGTGCATCACACTAATGCTGCTTCACTTCTTCTGGGGCTCAGGCGGGTTCATTCAGCATGGCTTACTCAGTGCAGCACTTGCATGAGCTCTCCAGGTACACATCAAGGCAGGGGACAGCAACCTTTCAAGGATGGTGTGTACCAGATGGTATTTTTCTTTCCCAGATTAGAGGTTAAACATGCTGGTAAGAACACTGTGGGATCCATGAGAGACTGCCTCTTACAGAAACAATATGCTACCATTTTCTATCATCATTAAATTGCATCTGTACAAGGCAGAAGCTCCCGCTGCTCTCAGAATGAGCCAGAAGGTGGGAGCCACCAACGTCTCTCTCCAGATGGCACAGCCCTACAACCAGCTCTGTGCTAGCACTACTGGTGTTTTTAGAAATTGACCTCCATACTGCTACTGGTTTCAGTGCCCCAGACTGTGAATAGGCTGTAAGAGTCACAGGGATGTGAAAAATAAAAATTCTATAAGACTGTAACTTAAGGCTAAGGCTTTTCAGCATATCCTAGAGTGCTGTGCTTGGGCACAGCTGCCTTACACACAAATTACAGAATGTGTTCTGGCTTAGAAGTAAGCAGACCTATCTTCAGTTCACAATGAAAGTATTCAAGTGTCTTTCTTAAGAGTGCTAAAAATTGGGCCTTGGATTACGTTGTTGACCTACCTGCCTCAGCTCCCTGGCTGTGAAAAGGGAACAGTCTTTCCAGCAGGGCTACTGCTGAAAGAATTTCATTTTAGCTTATAAAACACTACCACAGTGAAGTGATAATAAGACATACAGGCATGTTAGTTTCACTAAACTATTTGAATCATTCAGAATACTGAAAATAGTCACAGCCTTCCTTTTGCTTGTACTAATGTAAATGAAAGCAATTATATTGAATACAACCCACCATATATAAAATTTAATTTAAATCAGTCTCTGTGTCTTTCTGTGTGCTTAAAACAGACAACAGCAATTTTTCTGATCCCACTCCCAGATAAGCTACAATGACCTTATATCCGAGGACCCATTTGTGGAGCTTTTTTGTTTTAAACTTTAGCTGGTTTCAAGGCTTAAACAAAGGCCTTGGATGTTTTGATTTATTTATCTCAATATTCCCCCTTGGATAGAGCAACTTGGAGGATCCAGGAGTCTGATAATAATGACATAAAATAATTTTTGAAACTGTTTTAAAAGCCAAAGCAGCTGGCATTTTAACACTTGTTCATAATTATGCAGAAACGAGAGACAAAATGAATTGCATCAACCTGAGTGTAGAGGAGGTTTCTGTTTTAAGTTTGCCACATATCCCCATACGTATTGTTACCCTCCTTACAAGCATGACTATTCCAAGAACACTTCATAGTGTACACGCAGCTAAAGGCTACACTTCATTGACCACAGCTGATTCTGTTACAATGCCTTTCCCCCTAAGGTGGAAGCTGTTCAGCTCAGCACCACTCAGAAGGGACACAATGACTGACAGAGTGTGTTCCCAGTCCACTGCAAACGTCAAGTGTAATGTGTTAGTTAAGCCACAAGACTACACCAGGCTTCAGTGACAACTGAATCCTAGCTTTGAAAGCTATATTAATTCAGACAGAAATAAAAAGCAGAAAGGGCAGGGGATTCTAACTTTCCCCTTCCTAATACCTTAAGTTTTCCAAAAACTGTGAAATCAAAATCATTTTCCTGGGTTTGTTTGTAGGCAAGCCTGACAGACTGAAGGAGCTCATTTCATACCACCATGTGAAATCCGGGTGAAGAAGGCCCAAGCAATTCAGGCCAGTTGCTATGCCTCTAATCACTTCAGAAATCTGTTTTCCTATAAAACTGTCAGTACATCTCCACCCATGGATCTACAACAGAAAACAGACAATATGGCAGGGGTACTTCAGGCTGGATTCGTGTGGCAGCTGTCAGGACCTTCTTCCAAGTGAACAGAAAAATCAAACTTCATTTTTCTTCTGATTTGACGAGCTAGATGCTGCCTGAGGTCCAGAATGAGACTAAACTGTTCATTTTTTCAACATCTACTCTCACTCCAGCATGGGATTTTCAGACAATATTCTTACATGAAAGCCAGACAGATATTAAGACTTTGTACAGGTGACTTCTGAAACAACAAGCTTGAGATCAAGTACCATATAATCCTGATTCTAGCCCTGATATCTCCCACTCTAGCAGACTAGAATTAAATAAACGTGAATGCAGACGACAAAATGATGGCTGTAATGATGTCATTCCTGATTAGATACCTGATGAAACACTGAAGGTAGTGTGCCAATCAATGCCATACATTACTAAGTGATTCCCCAGGCTTTCCTACAAATAGTCCTTGTTTGTATTTCTGGTAATTCACAAGATATCTTACTATAAATGATTATCAGTTAAACATAAAAGTCAAATACATAATCACTGCACCAATGAGGCTAGGAACTTTTCATCTGCTAAGAATTCTGAACTAGTCAGTATTTACTTCTGAGCTACTTAATAGCTGTCCATTACTGTGTGTCACATTTTGTTACTCTGCATATAAAGAATCATAATCTGATTAAGGAGGATAGAAAAATAAGTTGTTATTATGAGACATCCAAAGGATCCTGTTCACATTATGAAGCAATGGCTTTAAACTTTCCAAAGCCGTTAACATACGCATCTTCCAACAGGTAAAGGAATTCCATTTTAAAAGTGTAGTAAGAATGCAAGCAGCACATAGGCATCCAATAAGACAGAAAATTGTTACACTGCCTTTTCAAATAGCCCATTTTTGTTGGGGTTTGGGTTTTTTTAAAATGTTTATTATTATTATTTATTTTATGACAAGCTGTTTATTTATTTTCCAAATTCCAAGTCAAAAATATCAAGAAATAAGAGGAAAATTATGAATATTAAACCATTAACACAGAAATGCAGCCACCTTTTGAAATTCCCACAAGTTTCTCAAGCTTCAGCTTTGAGTGGATTCCTGTAGGTCAGTTATTGACCATGGTTGGAAAGGGAGGGAGAGAGGGAGGGGAAAAAAATAAAAAGTGAAAGGAAAGAACAAAGAGACAAACATAAAGTAAAGAAAAAACCCTTCTTTAGTAGAGGCCGCTGCAGTAATGTGGCGTGAAAAGACTAATGGGGTCAGCTGAACAAGTGTATAAGATTGTTCTGAAATTAAAAATAATGAGCATTTTGTTTAACACTTTCCATGTTATTTTTCCCTTATGTTAAAAAATGAAATAAAAAATAAAATAAAAAATAGGAAGAAGCATTCCAGCTGGGATGGAACCTACAGAGCCCCTTGAGCAATTTGAATAATTATAGACTTGGATAAATTGTAGTTAAACCATTTGTTTCAAATGTGCTACAACCAATAACTAAACCAGCAACAGTCTTTCTGTGTAAAAGATCTGTTGCTGGCTCCAGGATAAAGTACAATGAGCTGCAAATAGTCATTGGCCAGCCATACACCACGGAATGAAAAAAAAAAAACAACCTTTCCTCCATAAAGGCTGTGATTTCCACATTTCAGATACCAGCAAAAATAATTTTATGCATTTGCTTCCAGAATGAGAGTTGCTAATCCGCATTCTTCAAAGACTGTAAAAGTAGAAGTAGGAAGAAGTCTTGTTTTCATGTTAAAAATGGCCAGGGCATCTGTCCCATTCCTGTTTAAAATTTTGCCTCCTGCCCTGTTCTTACTGTATTTGCACCAGTTGGTGACCACAGGTACCAGCTATCATGCCAAATGTTTGAGCCTTTGCCTTTTCCACAGATGTAAGTGGTGATAGAAGGTAAAAATTCATGATGAGGGTACCATGGGAATTATTGTGAAGTTTGTTTTATCATTCTTATATGGACCAGACTTCTGTAAAAATCCATGAGTTTGCAGTGACCTCAGTGCTACGAGCTAGATCTCTGTCCAGCTAGATCCTACAGGGTTCAATGTATCTCAGTTTTGCCACAGGGTTTGCCAAACACGCCTCTTAAGGAAGGATAGAGAAAAAAGTAAAGACATGAAGATTTGACCCACTCAAGGGCTGGGAAGAGGCTTGCATGTGCCAAATGTGCTAAGGACACCAAACTGCTTAATTTGATTAAGAAGGAGACTGGGGGAAAACAATGGTAATTCAATCAAGCTTGTATACCATGTAATGACTCCATGTGCTACAAACCAACCAGACACAGAAATCACATTGCCACAGTTAGAAGATGAGCCACAAATGATCTTCCAACAGTAATCCCACTCATCCTTGCCACTCACAAGGACAGTCATTTACTTTCTTTCTGTAATTCTGTTGCTTACACGAACATAAGCATGCACACAGCTAATGCATCTAACCAGCATGTTCAACCCTTTCTCGCTGCCTGTGCAAGTCAATTCGGTGTTCGCCTGTGGCTGCCAGGATCATCACTGAAGCTTGGCTGCCCTCCCTGGAGCCCTGCTGCTTTGGACATCTCCACTCTAGTATGTAAGACAGTTGGGGCAAGGAAACAGATGCTTCTACAAGGTCCTTTTACCTAGTGAAATGGAAGTATTGCACTGGTAAATAGGTAACTGTGAGAGCACACTGGAACTGAGAAACGTAAAATGTATTTATTTTATATTTCACAGTGAAATTTCAACAAGAGAAAAAAAATGAAGTAAAAACTAAAAAGGAGCTAATAGAATTAAGAAACTGGGAAACATGACAGAGGATGTCGTTCAATTGAAGTAGAATGTGCCAGTGCAGGAAAAATTTAAACTCTATGCATATGTTGATGGCTTTCACGGATGTCTCAGGTTGGTTATTTTGTATGAGGAACTCCGTTTTGTTTTCATCAGTTATCTGAACAGCAAAATCAACCAGTTGAGCTGCTTGACTGTAGAGTATGAGTGCTGGAGAAGTCTTGTGAGACTTGGGGAAAAACAATACTGCCTCTGTTTCAGGGCTGGGGAGTAGGAGGCTGAACCGGATGATCACATTGTCTTTATTCTTCTCCTAGAAAATGGAAGACATCCTTACATGCACAGATGGCAGTAGAGACATGACTTCTATGTAATGGAACATTCTGTGACTTGCCACAATTCTGAAATGAAGCTTTCAACATCTGGACACAGACAGAATTGCAAAATTTGTAAAAAAAAACCCACCCCAAATCACAAACAAAATAAACAACAAAACCACAACAGAAAGAAAGAGAAGTTGTGATGTACTTGAATTTGAATGGGTTCAGACTTCCAATGCAGTAGAAGGAGACTGAGAATTTTGTTGATATCTCAATAGTAATATTCAAGCCTCTAAGATGCTAGGAATAACTGAGGTGCTAATACCACTGCTACCCCAGGGACCAGCTTTGGGTGGGACCTACGGCTTGCCTCTGCTCACCTGAGAGACTCCCCTGTCTCTGCAGTATTGCAACAACTGCAAACTCAAAGATGCTAAAGGCAGACAACAACCATTTAGACCATCTAGACAATATTCCAGAGGAGACTGAGAAGTGACCTTATTGCTCTCTACAACTACCTAAAAGGAGGTTGTAGTGAGGCTGGTGTTGATCTCTTCTTCCAAATTATTAATGATAGGATGAGAGGAAACGGCCTCAAGTTGCTCCAAGGGAGGTTTCAATTGGATATTAGGAAGAATTTCTTCACTGAGAGAGCAGTTAGGCACTGGAACAGCCTGCCCAGGAAGGTGGTGGAGTCATCATCCCCAGAGGTGTTCAAAAAATGAGTAGAGGTAGAACTTGAGGCTATGATCTAGTGGTTAGGGAAATGTTGGCATGAAGGTTGGACCTGATGATCCTAGAAGCCCTTTCCAACCATAGCGATTCTACGATTCTATGTTTTCTATACACTTGGTGTAGCTAGTGAAAACAACTTCTGGAATTAATTTTCTGCACAGATTTCCCTTGCTTACACTGTGCAGCCTTTCAGTTGTGCCTTTTTCCCAGGACACACCTGGAGAAGATGAGGAAAAGTGCCGCTTATATTATCTGCCTTAAAGCTCTAGTTTATCATGGCAACTCCTCACTTGTTTAAAAGCATGTATTTTCTGACCCAGGTCCAAGTCATTATGTTCAGATCTATATACTATTTATTACCAATACAATCTACATGTCACAACTGCCAATACGATATGGACATATTGGAGGAGTCCAGGAGAGACTGGACATCTAGAGAGATACTTCTGGCTCTGATAAAGAGAATAATTTAAGATGGAGAGATGACAGTGTGTAGTACAGTTAAGAGAGGAGCAAGGAAGGAAGACTGGAGCACCAAAAATTGAGGTTACTTTAATTTAATATACGGGGTACAATAGAAAGTAGAGTAGATCAATGGAAGACCAGTGGAAAGAAATAGCATGCCTGTCAATGAAATGTATTTAAATTACAGGCTAATCTCACCAAACCTAGACAAAAGTATGTAACACTTCTGAGTAAGAATCTGAAATGGAGTAAGAATCAATGGCAGCAGCCAGAACAGGTGATTAAACAGACCTCTCTAACCCCCTTCTTCTATGATTGCACAAACCTCTTATAGTGTCATTAAGTAATGGCACTGTCTCATCGTCAGTTCTGAGCATTCCTATTAAGTACACCAGACAGGATGAAGCAGAATAAAACTGACAAAAATCTCAAACCGTAGACATTTCGGAACTCTCTGTGGGGAGAGAGGAAAAAGTAACAGCTGAGACACCACTGACTATGAACTGAATTTTAGGCATCAGACCAATACACATTTCTCAGCAAGAAACAGGCAGTAAGGGCAGAAAAGAAAATAAGAATTAGAGTTAGTGAAAAAGATGGACCACTATCACATTTCTGTGGAAGTGAAATTTTATTCTGTAGAACAGATATCATCATGGTAATGAATGAGGTATTAAAATAGAGATTTGATAGTTTTCCAATGTTTTGTCCAATCCACTTTTAATTATTTGAGCTATTTCTTCTTTTGTAAACCTCATCTATAACACTATACAGCATTTCTGTTCATATCCAGCCAGTATCTTCTACTGCTTACTTTCATCCTGATATTCCCAGTGATAATTCTTTGAAAATCCCTAAGTAATGTGGCTGTCCTTGCTGTTCACAGTCTTAAAGTGTTTCTTCATCAGGATTTGAGGTTTAAGTTGGACAAGCTAGATAAACTTGATTCTTTTAATCTTCTGTCATAAACCAATTCTTCTTGTACCCATCTTTGATTTATCTGCATTTTCACTGACATTATGAGGTTTCCAGAAAACAATGCATGATTCTCTGTATTCTTTTATCCATGCCAAAAGTTGTACTGGCTCTCTGAATAAAGCTGAATGCTACAAAAGAACACTGCTGCTTTTCAACAGGGGGTGATGACAAGGTCCACTTCTCCTTCAAAAGTCAAAATTTCAACTAATTCCCACATTTCCAAAGCATAACAAATATTCCACTTCACTGTAATAATTTATGAGACTTTTTGAGCTTCACTGATGTCACTGACTTGTTTCCTAAGTGTTGGATTGATACTTTTTGTCCTGCGTCTAGCAGGTTGTTGCTATAGAAGGACAACTTACTAATTAAGGTCAAATATTCACAAAATCTTCACAGTCTTGCTAGAAATTGGGTGCTCCCTCACTGGGCACACTGAATTTTTGGGAGGAGCAGTAAGTAGGGCTTCCTAATGTTCAGTAAATGAGGGACCCTGGGGCAGTCTCCTGCTTCCTCTGTAGACAGCTCTGACTCTTTTTTGAAAACTTTCCACTGCATCATATACATAGAAAAAATTCTCTAACACCTGCTTGGCTTCAAATATGTGAAGAGAATAGTGAGTTTGATGGGAAAATCCAGATGCTTACATTTGAGTATGCTTTAAAGTGTTTTGCTAAATCAGAGCCTAAGGGCAAAGGGAAGAGTTCAGAAAGTGCATCAGCAGTAAAGAGCCATTGCCTGTAGCCTAAAATGAACTCAAAACATTTTAGCTTGGCTATTTATTTACTTTAATATTCACACATAATTGTAATTCTTGCAGTGAGAACTACTGCAATGATGTGATATGCAAGAACAGTCTCGTGATACTTTCTGCACATGTAAAAGTGGAAATCTCGCAAGAGAATTTGATCTTGAAAGATTTTTAGCCTGATTTCTAAGCAAAAAAGTTTTGTTGTGGTTTTGAATTAGCTTCAAAAATTTTTGATACCTCCTTCTGAGGTTCACCAACCTGTGCTAATTCAATGATCACAGTTTCAGTTTTAAGCATTTACTAAAAAAGAAAAAGAAGTGGACAGAAAACTTCCCCTAGGGAGGGGGTAGGGAACAAATCCAGTGACTCATCAGCATCAGTTTGCATCAAGGAAACCCAAATATTTTTCATGTTGCCTTTAATTTCTCAACCACCGTTGCTATTTCCCTACCACTCCCCATCAGTTTCACACACGATGTGTTATGAGGCTGAGTGGGGACATGCAAATTATGCAAACATCCCTGGAAAAGTGCTTGGCAAATCTGGCTTTTGAGTTTTGCATCCACTTGCCAAAAAATATTCCCTCTTCCCCCAAGCTCTCCCTCTGCCACGCCTAATTTAATTTTAAAAGTCAGAAGCTTAACAGGGACATAAGCTTCCTAAACATGCTGTCATCTATCAAGGAATGTAAATTCATAGCTTATAATTACTATTTCATTTAGGTGCAGAAAAGACTGTGCAACCTTGTAGATATTCTTGTCTACAAATGCTAATACAATGACAGGCTTCATATGGCTGGTGGAGACTTTTTTTTTTTAAAAAAAAAAAAAAAAATCAGGATTTTTCATGACCCTGCCTTGCCAAAAAGACATGAGGCTTTTGTCTCTGATGCCAGCAGTTGTGAGTTGTATAAATATTCCACATTTCAGTGCAAGAAGAAGCTGAATGACTCTGTAGAGAGCTCAGGGCAAATGAGAGTTACTGACCTGCTATTTCTATAACTCTGTTATTTTATCTCTCAAAGGGGACTTGCATACACTGAATTTTCAAGTAAAAATAAATCACTCACTTTCAAAGACATCCCGTCTGCACCTTCATTATCCTTAAGTCCTTAGGACCTTAAAGACACATATTTTATGAGTGTGAATACATCCGTCCATGTATGGGAGAGAAAATGGGAAATGATAGAGATATAATTCATTTTAATCACTAATTTTGAGAATGAACTATCTTCTTTAAGCACAACCATTTTGTGCCTTTTTTAAACTCCGGTGAGGAATTCTTGCTTAAAGTATTGCCAATAGCCCACAGTAAATACTTTTTTTTGTCTTTTTGTACTCCTGTGATGACTGGCCTTCTTTCCCCTTCAGTAATCACTGTCTAAAAAAAGAAAACCTCCAGGCGCACTTCACTTCTGTCCCTTCCCCCTGGCAGAATGCCCAGCCTCAGTATGATGCTTTTAAACCCTTCCCCCCACAGGCACAAGGTTTCCACCACATTATTATCCTGCACAGCAGAGGGGGGGAGGCAGGGCTGTGGGATATGATACCATTCAAGCAGAGATAGACGGAGACAGCTCTTTAGAGTACCTAACGCTTTTCATTATATATTTGTGCACATATCCTTACGCATATATGCACCCACGCACACCTACCGGCGCAAGAGAAATCTTCTGGGGTAACTTATTTCGTAGCTGCCTTGGTTAAGAGGACTCTGCCACAATGAAAACATAATGAATATACAACGAGTTCAGACTGCCAGGCAGCCTGAAGTGCATGTGTATGTGTCATGTGCACATGCAAGTGCGCTGGTTCAATGAAAATTCAGCAGTGGTTTCACCAGGCTGGGAATAACAGCCAAAAAATGAAACAATAAAGAGCCTTTCTACTGTTGTGCAATGGGCAAGTTCTCAGATAATCATTCTAGATGTGATACAACATTCTTCACACAAAGGAAGCTTCTGGGAATTGTGACGATGCAGGACAATTCAGGATCCTATCCTGGATAAACAGTGCTATCATGATCTCAAACAGTGCTGCAGATAGGTGACCAGCAGAAGAAAGCTGCATTATTCAAGGCATTTGGATGGAAAAATTAAACTTGGATTTACTGCTAGGAATCCTTTCAATGCTGTAGCTTTATCAGTCACCCAGAGAATCAATATTTTTTTGCTATATCACTTTTACTGCTGCAGTAAGGCAAAGATCTTTTGTGATAACCTGTAGTTTATTTTTTTTTCATTCTTGTTCCCAAGTGAGCAGTTCACACAGGTCATTCAAAGCTAAGTATCTTGCTTGCTTCCGTGCAGCCCAGTTCTAGTTTTCTGGATATTAGCTCAAGGAAACTGCCCAGGAAAGCTAAATAAGACAGTGTTCACCTTAAGCTGACAGTAATAACATAAAACGATTCAGTCAGACATCTTTATTTTAAATTGCTTATAGAACAGTTTCAATAGAGAACAAAGCAAATATAGATGTATCTAACTAGAATTAAAATAATCTGTGAAATGTCACTAGATGAGAAGATACCATTTTACTATTCAGCCAGGGAAATGCTGAGGCTGTGGTCAATGACACCCAATGTTCAAAAGCAGCACTGGCTTAAACTGTCACTCCTCCCTGCTCACAGCTGCTTGTTCATCTTTCCATCACCACAACCATTTACAGGGTTGCACCATGAACCACATCAGGAAAATAATCCAATTAAAAAAACCACCACCAACAACAACAAAACACTAAAATCAATAAAACAATAGATGTGGGAGCAGAGAGAAGAAATCAACTACTGAGGCCAGAACAGCCATGAGTTATTTTTTATCATCAAACCATAGTTTTAGGCTACATTTCCACATGACTCTCCCCATACTGTGTAAAATAGTCATGCAACACAACGCACTTCATTCCACAAATAGATACAACCCCTCCATTTGTGCCACCTTAGCTGTTTGTGTGGTTGTACTCAAAACCGTGTCTGAGAAAGGATCTTTCTTGAAATGTTGGGGGTTTAAGGGTTTGGGTTGTTTGGGGATTTTTTGTGATTTTTTTTTTTTTTTTTTTGAAAGAAGGCACTGGGTTTGGTTTTTAAGCAGATGGTCTGAGAGGCCTGGCTGAGTGTGTTGCCACACCAGAGAAAGGAGTAAAGGAGTATCTGCCGGCAGGGGTGAAGGCAAGCAAGCGGGATGCTCTGGACAAGGTAGGAGGAAGAGCAGCCACTGGCAGAATCTTCCTGAGCAACCTCAGCTACAACATGTGGTTTCACACACGTAAATTCAGCTGCAGGCACTGTGCTTGCCCTGAAGTTCAACACAACTCTTTCACTGCTTAGGAGAGCCAAGCCCTTGCAAGACATTTTACACAATCAAATCTATCACTGAATTCAATTCCTGCCTATATTAAGACAAGATCAATAGCAAAGCTAAGGCTTGAACCTCATGAGAGCTGGGATATACTGCTTGATACTTCTCGATGCAGTATAAGGACAGCATTTCCCAAATCATCCACCACAGCCTTGGGCCTGAGCAAATTATCAAACCAGGTGAAAAACCTGACCACACCTTTTGCATTTGGAGCCACCTGCATTCAGATGATTAGCTTGTGTAAGGTGAGGACAGAAAGCTAAATGTTGACACTGCACTCAGTCAATCAAATCTTGCAGCTAAATAAGAACGGTGCCTTGGGCAAGACCTAGTCGACCCAGATTTCAAGACTGTGTAAATACTCTAATCCTGTTTATCTGCTACTTCTCCCAGGGAAAAGCAAATCCTCAGTGGATGTTTAAAGTCCCTCTCCTGTTTGTTAGAGTTACATCTGGCCACATTTGGCCAGTTAAGATACAGAGACAAAGCCACTTCAGTGGTCAGTGACCAACAGCTCGAGAACCAAATATCAATAATTTGCAGAAAGCTCATTGTAAAAGAGTATGAGATAGGAGACTGTGGCAGGTAATTTTAACAACGAATGCATTGGGGTGGGGGTGGAAAAAAAGAGGATCTGTTTTTACGCACCCTGAGCACAAAGAAAAATATTAATTCCCTGCGTCAATGACCAGAAGGCCGAAAGAGTATCTCAAAGAGCATTTAACATTAGACAGAGATCTCATTCCCTCTAAAGCAGACGTAATGTAAAACAAAGCCAGATTACAATTATAGGGATTTAGATGCCCACAGATGTGTCTAGTCACAAGCAGCATCCATGATCCTCACCATAAATTTTGTATTTATTTAAGCTTGAAGTTTTTAATTATAACTACTGCTATAAGCAACTGTGTGCAAGAGCATTGACTTCGCAGAGAAAGGAGAGTCTGTGAAATTAAGACCAGCAACAGGATGACCCATGCACTACTAAAATGCAAAAGGCTGAGCCCTTTTGCAAGAGAATTCCATTTAGAATGTGAAATAAAGGTTGTCCCTTATCTGCAGTAGTATTTCCTTTATGTAGCCTGCCTGCCATAAAGCACTGGGCACAGGGCTGGGGGAATGAGGTGACCACTCTCCTCTGGTGGGAACCAGTGCAGGTTTAGCAGCCCTTCAGGCAAAGATGGAGAGAAAACAGGAGGCCCAGAAATTTCAGCCAGTTCCTTGCAGTTCAAAATCCTGAGCATTTTCCTCCTCTTCCATAACAAACAGTGCTTGTAGCTACTCCAATTAAGTGCAAATGTCAAATATCCTCTTTTTTCTTTTTTTTTTTTTATTCCAGGATTCAAAAGGTCCAGCAAACTAGTGTAATACTTCCCGGTTTTAAATTGTGCAAAGTATGTTTACCAAGGCTGAAAGGAATTTAGTACATACTCCCCCAGGATCTGCAGGGCTTGAGAAGGGCTGAACCAGGCAGGGGAAGAAATCGAGAGTTAAGAAAAAGAACTACAAAGCAGGCAATTTTATTTAACACACACCCTTTTATTTTATTCTTTAATGCCTGGACTAAAACACAAAAGACATAGCAAAAGCACATTTTTTATTAAAATTACTTCCCTGGATAGATTGCTTTTGCTGCTTTTGCTTTTCTTTATTCTACACCTACACCCAAAAAGGCAGGGAATAGATATTCCTTTTAACCAGCATTAGGGAGGTATTTTTTTGCTTTTGTTTGTGGGGTGTTTTTATTGTTGTTGTTCTTGGGTTTTTTTGTGGGGTTTTGGTTTGGGTTTTTTTGTTGTTGTTGTTGTTGTTGTTTTAATCCAAACAAGCTACTTGATTAATGCCACAGCCACAAACAGCTATATCAGTACAACGGAAAGGTGCCACATAGTGAGGCAGAGGTGCCAACAAATAGCCGGGGGCAAGAGATAGGAAACCTGTGATTCACAGTCTCCATAGACCAGATGAATGTCCCCTCAGAAGTGCTTGTCTCCATCAATTATAGATGGAGCCTAGCCATTCAGCCAAGCTTAGACACCTGACGCTTTGCTGTCTGGCAGCTGGAAGTAGTAGTGGAGGGCAAGTGATAGTTTTAGGAGGCATTTCAAAATTTTACACATCTAAGGAACACAGTCGTTCAGATATAAACATTCTACAGGGCACAAGGCCTTGATCTCACAAGCCACCACGTCCTTCTCTTCGAAGTAGTTAGGGAACTGAGTGTCCAGACAATGTTCTGCCTTTTTGCAAAATCAAATCCTAAATCTCAGCAGTGAAAAAAAAAAAAAAATCTAAATTTACAGCCGTGCCAGAATTGTTCCTTAGTTAATATGAACTTCACAGATGCAAAATGAAACTTTTTTTGCATGGTGGGAGTTAATTCCTTACAGACTGGAATACTATGTTCTGTGTTGTATAAATTTGACTACACATTTGAGTGCGATTATAACTGAGTCATCAGATGAGCTACTTCTGCTGCAGCCTTAAAGAGAATTTGTTATACAGTCAGGCACTATCACTTTGTCTTTTACTATGCTGGTGGTACTAAGCTACGAACAGTATTTGCTTGCAGGCAGTCATACTGTTTTAACTGCTAGGTCTGCTTGTTACAATGCAATTCAGTCTAAAAGTTCTTCTGTGGAGAGAAATAGGCTCTTCCAAATGCCTTAATTTAGACATCTAAAACCAAGATGAATCACTTCCTGAAAGTGTCTGTATCTCTCCGTGGAGCGTACAGAGTGTCTTGGACAACGGTTACATACATAAGTCAGAAGAAAAAAGTCCTTCCTCTACAACTGCTTTTTTCTATTGTGGAAAACTATCATGAACACTCCATCCAAATATTTGCATTTATTCAATAACTACAAATTGCTAAAACTCATATTACAAACCCACCACTGTTACCCCAAGTGAATCATCATCACCTCCAGATTAACTTCTGTACCCAAGCCTAGTGGTAATTTGTACTTCAGCCAAGCAAGACCTTTATCATAATCTCACCAGATTCCTTTCTGCAGGTGCACATTTACCAGCCATAGTTAGTGAGCATCATATATTTAAATATGGGGGGATAAATAATGCATAAAAAGCCTTTCTGTGAATACTCAAGCCACATTTTCAACAGATTTACATAAAGTCACATTCACTCTGTCCTTTCTTCTTCACTCTCAATCTAACATTATGAAATACTGATGGGAAGCAGAATTTTAGCTTATATACTGAAATCTCCTCAGATCTTAAATTTGCTGCCTGCTGCAGTTACAGGAATAACTCTTGTGAATTATCTTCATCCAACCTAGATAACAGAAACAATACTGTATACATAAAGAATTGCAGTTAGCAGACACAAATAAAACATTACACAAGTCACAGATCTTTAAATATGATCAGCTTGAATCATTTCAAGCCAGCAGCCCCACAAATTACATGCCCCAAACGTACTTAGCCCAGCAGGACAATAATGTTGGTTGGGATCCCAAGATTCTCTCATCATCTAGAAAACACAAAGAACAGCAATAGCCTGGATTGGAAATTTTGTTCACAGATATTTTGCTAATGAGAACCAAGGCATATTATAGGTACAAATTATTTGCTCAGTGGTATTTATAGAGTAACGCTTTGAAGACCTCCAAAGCCCCTTTTAAAAAAAAAAATAAAAGCACTTTGTTTCCTTTTAAGTCAATGAATGTTTTCTGGCTCGCTATCTTACCTTTTAATCTGAAAACTTTTTCTTTTTTCCAGCCATCACAGGCTACATGTGCAGAGACAGAAAACAAGTGAGTCTTTTGCACTGCTGCCAGAACAATAAACAAAAAATGTGAACCAGGAGAGGTTGCCACCTCAGTAATAACCATGTGCAACCTTTTGTTGTGTTAATAATAGTCAAACATGCAAAACCTGTCAAAAAAAAGCTGAAGGTCTCTTCTCTGAGACACGCTGAGTTCTTGAAGGTTTGTATTCTTTCTGTTTCAGCGTGACATGCATTGTCTTTTTGGCAATGTGATTATCTTTGCCTCATTGTCTGCCTCAGGAAAAGATATCATTTACGGTGCCACCTTTGTGACTTCTTAGGTATCAGATAACCTGCTTTATGCTGGCTCTCCAGATGTTGAGAAATTTGGACTTCACTGCAATGTGGGACCTTTGTGGCAATGCATCTACCGTCAGAAAGGTTTTTTTTTCCCGTTCCCCTCTCACTGTAGATATGCTTTGTAGAAAAACATGCCAGTAAGACAAGAAGCAGGCAAAAGTAGCACAACCACTATTGCTGTGTTACTGTTCTTTTTTCATTTTCCTCTCTCCAGAGATCCCCTGCCTTAGTTTTTCTCCATCATTGCACTAGATTTATTGCTCCAGTAAATTTCTGCAAAAGGAGAAAAAGAAGGTACTTGAAGACCCCAGGGACTACCAGCATGGATCCCCTGACTACTCAGCCCTGCATCACAACAAAAGCATTCCAGAGGGTTCAGTTGTTTCCCCAGCACTAAGCCAGAGCAACTGGGATGAGCAATGGAGGGGGTGGGGAACAGGCAGAAAGGAAAAGGATGTGTGTTTGGAAGAGCAAGATGGAAGAAACCTTTGGGAAGAGACGGGAAGCAGGTCTAGGGATAATCATGGCCCCAAGAGACATGTAGGTAACAGGAGGAAGAGCAAAGGATGGATGGGGTAAAGGCTCACAGCTCTTCTAGTGAACAGCGTACCCATAAGAAGCCTACTCAGCTTTGGGGGATGAAATGGTGCTGCCCTGTCTGTTACAGCATTTGTTTGACTTTGAATTCAAGTGAAACATTACCTCCGTCTTTTCAGATGTTATTTAGCTTGGCTGTGTGCTGTAGCGGAATACAGTGCATGACTGTTTCACCTCTTTCACTATACTAATTTGAACACTGAAAGAAGGAGAGGTGCGGAGATCCTGTGAGATGGGCCATGGAAATGTCATACCATGTTCAAAATTTTACTTAGCACCACTGTGTGCTTCGTTTAGAATCTGACAATCCCCATTCTCATATTGCACTTCATTTAAATCTGACATTCCAGTTACCTGGAGCAAGTGCTTTGATGAAGAGAAACTTGGAGGGTAATCCACCAGGACACATTAAACTGTTACAAGTCATAAAACATCTGCACCCAATGGCAAGCGATAAAGCTGAATGGATAAAGCTATTAAATGCATAGCATTGCTGGTCTGAATTCTTCCCCCTGTGAGCACACTCAGCTGGTTCACACACACACAAAAAAGGTTTTCCCATGATGGTTTATCATGAGCAGCTCATATGATTATAATTTCCAGCAAGGAAGATCACTAGCAAAAGCTGAGTTAGGACAAACTCACATGCTTCTGATGAATGCAAAACATAAAGCCTGTAAGATTCCTCCTTTATTTACTGAGCATATGATATGTCTTTTCCCATTACATCTGCTATACAACTTCTTAAAATAATGAAAACACCAAGAATAACCTAAAATGAAATAATACTCAAGTAAAATGGAAAAAAAGCCACCAACGAAAGGAAATTGTTTATTTTAGAAAGTTATGGTACTTTAGAGTACCAACCCTTTTATTCCATTCTTACTTCTGGGCACAGAAATGAACTGAGAAGCAGTTACATCCAGTTCTAGTTCTACTCTGAAGTTCAGCAGAACCACAAGTGATCTGCCTGTGCTCAAGAAAAGCTCCTACAGATACCCTGGTGAAGAGCTGGGATTTAAATCCCCAGCCCTATATGAGGGTTGGCATATGGGTTATGTTCACAACCAGGTAAGAAAGACCCTCCTGATGGGTTTTCATCCAGGGTCTGGACAGCCTTGAGTGGGAACTGATTAGAGGATCACCACCAGGTGCCCCCACCTCACACATTAACTTGAAGCCAGGGCAAGAAGCCACCTCTATAAGAACTGACTCTGCTTGCAGTGTGGTTGGAAGGTCTGCTTATGTAGGGTATGTGCTGGTTGGGAGTTCTGGTTATTGAAATGTCTCCCTAACTCTTCATAGCAAGTGATGTTCCCAGGATGGCAGAGCAAGATCATGATTCTCTCTGGGAAACTTCTACATAATTTGACTCATCATCTGTCTGATTCCATCTCCCATGGCATGGTTCCTTGGCCAGCTTGCTCCCTTCTTATCCTTTACAGTAAGTGAGTGCATTGACTTATTCCTCCCCCCAATCGTCTGTCACTTCAGATTTTTGGTGTATGACGTGAGAGTGGAGGGAGGAGTTTGGCTGCTAGTCTGTCTGTTAATGATAATATCATTTTACATCAGGCAAGTGGTCAGCAGAAGACCTGGTTAGCAAAAATCAGGCAGAACATAGCATGAAAGGGTCCTGCCCTCTATATTCAAATATTGTTACTGTCTTTGCTGGCTAACACTAGGGGTTGGCAGAGGTTTCTTTCCAACAGTCTTTAACAGGCATGAAGTCACCAACCCTGCTATGATTCCAAGGGACAATAGTAAGTTTTTTAAGGGGGAGCTGAAAACGGTCCTCAAAGGGGAAGGAGAAGAGGCATTGTCTGTATGGCCTCACAGAGTCCTACTGATTTTGTCTAAGAGGGGTGACTTTCCCTTTGATCCATTCATCTCTTCCTAGCACTGTCATCCAACACAGAGTTCACTCAGTGGAAGCCACAGTGATTAAAATCTCTAATCTCTTCCTGATCTAACAAACACCATTTCCTTATTTTCCATGTGTGGACTACCATTTTCAACACAGGAAACAACTTGTTAGCACAGGGTCCACAGAGGCCAGCCTAGATAAGAACCAGAATTTCTTCTTCACTGGTATCTTCACTTTTTTTTTTCCACTCATAAGTAGAACAAAGAAGAAATACACTTCTTGCTAGACATATTCCCCAAGCAAAATTCTGGTGAGTCAACCGAATTTCTGGTTTCATGTATCAAAATTCCTTTTCATCTTTAGCAGTGACAAACTCTTGAAATTGAATATTAATTTCCTCTACAAAACTTCACACTTTTTTTATCAAGTAGCATTTTCCAAAAGTAAAACATTAAACTGAAAAATGGCCATCCTACTACAGCTACCATATTTCTGGGTAATCTTGTCTGCAAACATTAACTAAGCTACCACCTCTAACCTTGGTAATCGCTTAAGCAAACATTCATTCACTTACCATCTGACAGAGCTGTCTTTTTTGCTGGATGTCTGTCTTCTCTAGATCAAACAGGAATCCCAAATTCATTCTGTGTTCACTCAAGCACAGTTTCCCATAGTGGACCACCATTTTGCCTGTGTAAGGTACCTATGCTTTGGGTTGTCATCTACCACTCAGATGATTAGTTAGGTCTTCACCTGCAGGGCACATTTACATTTTGTAGATTCTAGCTGCATAGCATCTCCAGGGCAAGTCTTACACTACAGACATCTTCTTACATAGGTAAAGCACGTACATGAGATTATATGACAGTATTCCTACACTGAAAGCAGTATAAGAGTTTAGACAGTATAACGCTAAGGACAGCATCCCTATATTATTGGTTTTCTTTCCTTCCCATACCACCAGCGCTGCTCTTACTCATTAAAATTTCAAATAAGCATCTTCTGTTTTCTCCCATGTTTTCATTTCTCCTTGGGAAAGGTTTCTAGTTAACAAATACATTTCATTAAACTATTTAAAATCATACTTAGTAATCTCTTTCCAATCAATCTGCATAAAGAATTAACAATGGCTTAGGTACCCATGTGGTGAAACCACTGTCTATTGGAAAGACCTGCCTTACTGCTTCTTTAGATTTCTCTCTTTGTCTCTGTAGTGATTTCCTTTCACTTACTTATACTGTAAGCTCTTTGCAGCAGGACTTTCCTTAGAGTCTTAGGCACACTGCAAGACTATTGATACTGCTCCTGAAAAAAATAATTGAATAGAGAAGAGAATCAGAACCATTGTATCTGTATATTCGAACACAGCATCACTCTTTTCACAAAGGTCTATGATCACAAGCAATATTTCCCACACTCCCATAGTTCCCTACAAGCATGATGAAGCATTAGTCCTGTGACCATGGCACAAACTAAATCGTCACTTAAGAAACCTCACTCTCTTGGAATGAACATATTTTGGACAGTCACAGTTCATGTCATTCACTGTTAAGTCTCCAAGAAAGGAATGTGTAGTATGTGTTGCAATGAAAACATGAGCTTCAGTTACCCTGGGAGCCACAACAAGAAAGTTCTTCAGATAAAAATAACTTTAACATGCACACCATAAATATAAACAAAGTTTTATATCTTGTCTATGAAAAATACCTGCATTTTTTCTGAGATAAAATTTACCATATTATTATTAAAAATATACAAACTTTTGCTATTGTGAGGTATACCTGATGATACCTGCACAGTAATTCTAGACTAGACAGATATTACTATATTTTGATAGGTTTCAAGTTATTATCCAAATGTATAGATTTCCCTCTTCTGTGTACACCTGTCAGACATTTGACATTTTGTGTAAGGATAATTCTTTTGCACATCAACTTAGGGTTTCATCTCTGCAACAGACATCTCACTGAACTTCGATAGCTTATATTTTCTCAGCAGGTTAGAATAATTTATTCTTGATCCCTGAACTTTGATAGCATCTTGCCTAAAAATTGCCTATGTATACCGTATCATTTTAGGGAATAGCATGCTTTTAGCAGCCTGGAAATAATTTCAAATATTTCTATTTGAATGTCTGTGAGCCAGAGCTAATTTTGTTACACAGTAATCTGAAAAGATGCATTAGATTCTCTTACCTCTCTCCCAAGCCACTGTATAGTTTAAAGGTTTTGTTATAAGAAATATCCCTGTACTTTTTCTATTCTTTCTCTGTAGAAGAAGTAGCGCTCTTTGTAAAACCATCTATTAAAATTATTTTAATGAAATCATGTACCAAGTCAGAACAATGGCTCTACTGGTAAAACTTGATAAAAACCATGGTCTACTGTTCTGCTGAAGGAAACGGTCCATTTTTATGTCCTAGGACCAATGTGATTTTAGCTTCAGCAGACCACTGCTTCAGTTTAATGAAAGGTAAAAGGAGATGAGATAGACCATCCATTGTAGTGGCTCTGAATGAGTTAAATTCAGAAGCATGTAAAATTTCAGTTTTCCTGGTGTCACAGATCTTTTAATAGATGCACCCTAATAAGCAGAGATCCAGAAGAGATTACTCAGACCATCTCTAACTCAGTTTGAGACCTTGACATCAGCTTTAAAATTCAGTCTATTTTTACATGTCTAATAGAAAAAAAAATTTTGAATCAATAACTTGCTTGTTGCCTTAGACTAACAGTGGTCAGATAATCAAGAAAACATTTCTAGCATGGAGTCTCCCATGGTTTACCTTTCTTGTGTCACTTCAAGAAGCAAACATTTTCCAGTACGGGTTTCAAAACAAAAGGTCTCATTTTCAGGGGTTCTGAGTAGTTTCTATGAATCACAGAGTCACTGAGCTGGGAAGGGACCTCTAGAGATCAGCTAGTCTACCCTCCCTACTCAGAGCAAAGTCAATAAGAACAGGTTGCCTAAGACCATGTCCAGCTGGATTTTGAATATCTCAAAGGATGGAGTACTCACAACCTCTCTGGGTTTGTTCCAGTGTTTGACCACCATCACAGTAAAAAAAAAAAAAAAAAGTTATGTTTAAATAAAATTTCCTCTATTTTTGTTTATGCCCATTATCTGCCCTGTCACTGAGACCCACTGAAAAGTCTCTCTCTCTTCTTCATTTTCTCTCGATCATATACAAATTGGAAAGATCATCTTCAGTCTTCTCTTTTCCAGGCTGAACAGTCCCAGCTCTTTCATCCTTTCCTTGAATGAAAGAGGATCCAGTCCCTTAAACATTTTTGTAGCCCTGCACTGGACGTCCCAGTACATCCATATATCTTTCATACCGGGAAGCCTAGCACAGGATCCAGAACACATTAATGTGTATCATTAATGCTGAGTAGAGATCCTTAGCCTGTCAGTGATCTAATTCCTGGTGTCCTGGTTTAGACCCATCCAGGAGCTGAGCACCACATGGCCGCTGTCTCATGCACCCCTCCCTCTGGCAGGATGGGAAGGAGAATAGGGAGAGAAAGGTAAAACCTCATGGGTTGAGTTAAGGAGAATTTAATAGAACAATGCATGGGGAGAAGAAACAACAATAATAACAGTAATGGAACAATATATTAAGTGAGTAATATAAAATGCACCAAACTGCCTAAATCTGCACCAATGGCTCCACACCGAGATCCAAGCATCCGGCCCTGTCTGCCCTCTGCCCTTACATAGTGGGCATGACATCAATATGGTACTAAACATCTCATTGGCTGATTTGGTTGTCTATTCTGGCTCTGGCCCCCTCCCAAATTCTGGTGAAAATTAACCCTATCCTAGCTGAACCCAGGACTCTTGAGATACATTCCAGGATACCATTTGTCTTTTTTACTGCATGGACACATTCCTGGCTTGAGTCTAACTTTTGGTCTACCCTGACTCCAAAGTCCTTTTCTGCAAAACTGCTTTCTCTCAGCCTGTACTGATGTATGGGGTTATTTCTTCCTCAGGTGTCAGACACTGCCTTTCCCTTTGTTGAACTTTATGAGATTCCTGTTGTTCCATCTCAGCAGCACATCAAGGTCCCTCTGAATGACAGCACATTTTGGTTATCAACTCGCTCCACATAGTTTTGTACTGTCTGCAAAGTTACTGAGGTTGCACTCTTTCACATCGTCCAGGTTGTTCATGAAGAGTTAAACAGTATTGACTCCTGGGAGGTATCACTAGTGACCAGCTTCTAGTTGGATATTGTGACACTGCTTACAATTCTTTCAGTCCACCTCACTGTCCACTCAACTCCACCATGATGATCTTATGGGAGGTAGTATTGAAAGCCTTGTCTGTGAGGTGTCATGTAATTCTGAAAGCCATGCTAACATCAAAGTAAAGAATATCAGCCACTATTAGCTTGTTCACTGAGCTAGTCTTTTTGTTGTAGAGGGATGTCAGGTGAAGTATGATTTCCCTTTCAAAAATGCATGATGATTACTCCTAGTCACCTTCCTATCTTTCATATGTTTGGAAATGGCTTCCAGCATGATTTTATCCAACACCTTCCCATGCATCAAGGGAAAGCTGATCTGCCTTTAGTTTTCCTTATGAGTGACATTTTCTTTCTTCTTATCCTCAGGAACCTCCCCTGCCTGCCACAACTTTTCACAGATAATAAGAGTGGCCTCAGAAGGACATTGGCAAGCTCCCCTGCCACTCTGGTGTGCATCCCATTAGGTCCCAAGAACTCGTGTGTATCCAGTTTGTTTGATCCTCCTCCACTGAGTAATTCTTCCTTGCTCCAGACTCCAGACTTAACCACTGCCCTCAGGGACTT
Source organism: Merops nubicus (assembly GCF_000691845.1). NCBI lineage: Eukaryota > Metazoa > Chordata > Aves > Coraciiformes > Meropidae > Merops > Merops nubicus. The sequence goes on from NW_008602068.1 coordinate 79,746, forward strand.
GGAACTGCTGAAGGCAAGTCTTACCAGTAAAGACCAACGTGAAGAAGGCATTGAATGCCTCAGCTTTCTCCACGTCCTTTGTCATGATGTCACCTGTACCATTCAGCAATGGGCCTGCATTTTCCATACTCTTGTTCTTGCGGTTGCTGTGCCTGTAAAAGCCCTTCTTGATGCCCTTCACATGTTTACCAGATTCAACTCCAGGTGGGCTTTGGCTTTATTACCCCTCTCCTGCAAGTTTGCACAGTATCTCTATATGTTTCCTAGGTTAGCTGCCTCTGATTCTCCCTCTGGTACAGTGCCTTTCTATGGTTGAATTTAGTCAGGAGCAACTTGTTCCTCTGTCCTGGGGGTGAGCACAGGGCAGGGTCCAACAATCGTTGCCTGTCCCATTGCCCCAGCCAGGAGTAGGGGGAGCATCAGGGCAGCCTCAGTCCCTGGCACCAGGCACCTCCCTGGGGACAAGGATGGGCCAAAGCTGAGCCGGTACATGGAAATGTGGGTGGGAGTCAAGATCAGGCCCATTGAGGGAAACCAGTGTCAGACAGTGTTTAAAAAGTGAAAGTTCTCCAGTCCTAACATGGTTTTTTTTTTTATACACATTTTTTTTCAGTTGAAGTAACTTTACAAATTTAGTAAAATACATGAAAATATGTAAAAGTTGATGTAACCTACCCTTCCCATCCCTTCTTCTGAAATTTCTCAGGACAAAATAAACTTGCCTGTTGGAACACCAGAGTGGAAATCTAATTATAATTTTAATTCTAAATTTTAATGTAGCTAAAAAAATATCTAAGGTATTAATAACCGTACTTTGATATGGATTTTTCAAAATATATGGTCCTGCTAAAGCCCATGGAAAGCCTTTTAAAGAAGCTTAAAGACTAATCAGTGTATACAATCTGTAAATCTCATGAACCTCCACTTCAATTTATTGTAAAACTTTTTGCTTTCTATTGTACTTTTTACAAAAAGGCAATATATCTAGGTCTACATCTTTAAAAAAAAAAACAAACAAAACAAAACAAAACAAAACAAAAACACAAAAAAACAACACAAACTGGCCAAATACATATCTCAATCTAACCCTAAACTGGTTCCCTTCAATTCTGTCAAAGCCCTGAATTTCAGAGACACTTTATGAGAAATAAAATGGGGATTTATAGTGTGTATAAAGGAGCTTTTGGACAAAGGGCCACATACTTAGCTTCATTTATACCTTTACCTTCACTTAGGTTTACATATATCTCCTGTCTCCTCCTGTGGAAAAAGGTCCTGCATGTATTTCATTGCATAATCATCATTATCAGACTATCAGCAGAGGACTTCTTCAAATTAATATACTGGAGTTTGCCTGAGTTTCTATTGAAAGAACCAGTTGTACATCCCTGATTACACATGAAAGAACGTAGCAAAATAGGAATTACTCAAATGATCTCATGTTGACATCAAATCCTTGTGTCGATTAATTTTTTTATATAGCCCCCTTTCACATGAGACACTCCAGACACACAGAGCAAATTAAAAGCTCATATAGATAAATGGAAAGGATGTTACTCAAATTGCTAGACTTACATTTCCAGATCAGATGTAAAAACAGAGGACTTGGTTCTCCCATTGAACCAACCATTGTTTTTCTGGTTGGACCAGATGACCTCTAGAGGTCCATTCCAGCCTAAAACGTTATATGATTTAGCAGAAGTTTGTGATACAAACCCTGGGACCACAAATTTCCTGGCCATTTTTTCACCTACGTTTAGGTCGTACCTTCTTACACATGACTTTGCTCTTCCAGATGCTTAATATATATTTAAAAGAAACAAACTAGCTTTTTTTTGCAACAACAACCCACAAAAAAAAAAAGGGGGGGGGTCCCTTGGGATTGATCTTCCAGTTCTCTAATTTATATTATCCTTTGGCCAGTTCCTTGTGTGGTGTTATATATTTTCATTAGTGGCACTGAAAGATATGTCCCCTTTTCTCTTCATCTAACTGCAAATAATAATGCAAATTAGGTCATGACCCTATAGTCAAGAAATTTCCCTAGTCTGTGAATGGGCAGCTTGATTATTTACTATAGTTTCTTTAAAGCCTTTGCGATGGAACAAGACATTGCTTGGACCACTATTCAGAATCATGGGAATTTTTGTCAAGTCTTTCTGTAGGAAACCTAAGCTTTCCAGTTTTACATGCAACACAGATCACAGCTGTTTGAATGCCCATGAGCTCATTCCAAACAGTTATCGATAAACTCAGAGTTGTATACTTGCTAATTTACAACACCAATTACCACTTCTAATTTAAATAACCCAGGAGATTGTTGTGGTTTTTATCTTGCCACTTACCCAGGCTTGAGAACTTCATTACTCTGGAAGTGGACTGACATTCCTGAAAGCAGAAACCTTCCAAAAGACTGTAGAACCTACACTGGATAAGAGACTCCATATGAATCTCAGTGCTCCAGCAAAGCAGTTAATTCAGCTGTTGTACATAATAACCAGAGGAATAATGGAGAAAAGCAGAGCAGAGATAGGTAGTTAAGCTCTGTATAGGAGTAATGCTTATTTTTCACTTCTGGTGCTCACATGCATCAGTATTGATGCATGGGCAAAGGTACAAGGAAAAGTCACAGATACTATCTGAGGACTGAAGGAAATACTTCACAATGAGAGTTAAAGAGCTCATTCTATTTATTTCATCAGAAAACATGCCAACAGATTAATTAATCACAGTGTGTAAGTGCTTTCATAAGGAGGGATCGCCAATTACTGAAAGCCTTTAAATGTAATAAAGACAGGGGGGAGGGATCAGAAGCTGAAAACAGTTCTCAACAAAATTGAGGTGAGGAATCAAGCACAGAGATTTGATAGTGAAGGTGATTAACCATATGAACACCCAGCCAAAGAAGAGGACTCCATCTCTCGATGTCTTCAAATCATGATACCTTTCTGAAATATGTAGTTATATCTCTGGAAGATACAAACTCGAAAAAGATAAATTATCGGAACATATTAGCTCACCTTTTCTCAGTTTGGTGTAACTGTGGCTAAATGTCATCTCTGAATTTTTACGTGTCTTTGAATGGGCGGCAGAAAAAAAAAAAAAAAAACAGACTAAGAGAGCAGCAGACAAAGCCAGAACATGAACTGGGAACACAGCCCACAGCCAAGTGAGGAGAGAGCTGTTGGGATAAGTGCTGATTAGAAAAGAGCTCAGAGCTTCAAGGAAAGATAGCATCTCTCCCCATTTGATATTTGTTGTACTGAAGAAAAAAAAATAATAAATAGGATTTTAGCATCAATTTCTCTTTCCTGGTGACTTAAAAAACAGAATCAGGATTTCATGCTAAATTCTAAAGTCTGAGAAAGATAACATTGAGCTTTCTGGGCTCAGTACAGGGTAAAAGGCACTTTTCAGAGGCCTGTGATTCAACTAGAAACTTTCATGATCTCCTCAGTCCTTTAGTCCTGTGTATCTATGGGTTCTCTGAATATTTGTGGATATGTCTTTTCTGCTTAATGTAACAGATCTGAATTAATGGCTGCAATTCTACTGCTTTACATTCCTAATGCTCTTCAGTTAAACTTAACATTGAGCATATTAAAAGTAGTCAGAAGAAGTTCATGCAATCAAAGCTGATACAGAGAAAGGACTCCAAAGTTGATTTATATTTCCTTCATCTCTAAGTATGTGTCATCGTTTCCCAGTCTACTTTGGATTTTTTTTTTTTCCTTTTTACTATTTTGGTGGCTCCAGACAATTTTGCATTACATTTGACTGGGATTATCTTGGTTATAGGATCCTTGTTCATCTATTAGAAGTGCCAAATTGAGATGCACCCTTAGACTGGATGGATCAGCATTGTGTTCCCACCAAACTCAACTCGCTTCAGCTCTCTCTCAATAGTTCATGAAGCTTAGATGTTTTGACACATAACAAGATGACACTAATTCATAAAGGCAGGATGCATTGGATAATATTTGTATGATTTGTATTTGATTATTTGTATGGGTTTATGCCTGAAAATATTTAACAAATCATTCTTGACAAGATTTGATGAACTCTGTAAAGATCACTAAACACTGTTTGATTCGCAAAACATTGTATTAGATATTAGTTTACTACCTTTATTAAAATTCATAACTAAGGATTTCTGTGTACCAAACAGTACACATCAGAAGATTCCTGTTATTACTTCTTACTTGCAATGCAGATACAGGAAAAATTTTACTCAAGTACCAATACTGGTCTGGAAAACTTAGAAGAAGAGGACTTCTCCTGAGGTCTCCAGCACTTGTGGTCACAGTTGCACACTACAAGATCACCCTTCTTTGCCATATTTCAGGTGATTCTAATTCAGTTTCCCAAAATTAATGTATATTATTTAAATCTGCAAATGCCATTCTAGCTAAACAATTCTATGTCATTTGGTGTTATATCATCAAAGCCTTCCAAATCACATTCGCTGTATCTTGATGCAAAAAGATGCATTTTTAAACAGCCACCAAACTTAGCCTTGATTCCAACTGTTAGATGTGTCTTTGGGACTCTTGTTTCATAGTCCATTGCAAGAGTTTGCAGAGAATTTTTCATCTCTTACAGCTGCCTTCTTTGGCAGAGCCAAAAGCGAAAATAAATCTATGTTATTTGTTCTGGTCATAAGCTTAACAGAGAAAGTTCAGGTCTCTCAGTAGTAGTTGCATTGGCTCTTCAGGGCTAAAGAGAGGAAATAGAAATACAGATTTATTTCTATGCCACTAATGTGAGTAAATATGACAGACTAAATTCAAATCTCAAATGGTTTAAATAAGAAAATTACATTTAAATTGTAAAACAGCTGTTAAGATTCTCCAGGATGGAATGTGTTCCCATGCTTCTTAACCAAAAATACAGAAGTAATATTGGTGATCATAATATGGTTTCCCCACCTCTATCCTTCTGCAGTACTGACTTTCACATCACTGATAGTCATGCTAGTAAAGAGGTTGCATGAGTGAAGCATGTAATTACATCATTTAAGCAGTGTTATCTTTTATATTTTCCTCCTATAATCTCTAATGGAATATAGATGATGGTTAATTCATGCTAAATCCAGGACTATCAATAGGTAGAGCCTGGCACAGTAGATATCTATTTCAGCTGTTCTTTAGCACTGGATTAGATAACAGTACCTGCAGTCTTTTATGACTTCTACCCTCCTTCCTGTTATGTGGCATCTTTCACTTACTCGCATTCACATCTTGTATAATCTGAAAAGCATCAGAGTCCTTTATGTTGTCTACAGCCAACATGTAGTTTAGCATCAGGAAAAAAGTTTAATTAAATGATTGGCCAGGGCATTGGATGCAGGCATGCAGGGAACATTCTGTGAGCTCTTTGAAGATGGGAATTTCCAATCCTTAGAGAATTTTGAATGAAATCAGAAAATGTATTCATCAGGATTATTTAAATATTTTTTACATTTCAGACAGATCAGAACTTAAACTACTGAAAATAAAATACTGATTCAATTTCACAATTTATCTTTAATAATAGATGTAATGCACATGTTAAAATAAAGTATTTCAAAATGAAGAAATTACAGGCTTCATTTTGACACTATGAAAACCAAGGCAGTTTGAGTCTATTACTTTACTCTTGCATTTTACTTCAAACTGGAATTTCAGTAAGAAAAGATTAAGTTGTGTGAAGTGGTTGGATTTATATAAAATGGACATTCTCTGATTATTCAGCCAGAGCTCTTCCAGACAGTCCTAGTCATTATATGCAGAAAGGAGACAATAGAACAGGATGATTAGTGACTTATCACTATACGTATTGTACTAAATGGCTTTAGCACAAGCAGAAACAAATATTCCTGAGTACCATATTACACTGACATAGAGAATGATTGAAGGGTCATCTAGCAATCTGTTAGGGTCTGCAAAATAGAGATAGATATTGCTTAAAAGTATCATTTTGGTCTAGTTTGCTTAGGAGCATTGCACAGCAGCTGCTGGAGTTCAAGAATATCTTTTTTAATTTGTGCTTAGCACTTGAAGTCCTACTCTGCTATTCCTCCCAATGGACTGGATCCTAATTTGTTGCCACCATCATTATGTCTTTTTACACTCCATGTTCATGTGTAATTCAGCTGCATCAACATCATAAAATGAGAATAGGTCTGGTTTTTTACACCTGGACGTATTCACACAATAGAAAAGGAAAAATTAGTAGCTATCCTCATTTTACTGGTTGGAAGCTAAAGCACAGAAAGATTTGATTTACATAAAGAAAGTTAGTTTGGGCAGAAATACTAACCTGGCACCTTTTCTGAGCCTTCTCTGAGTACCCTGGCTGCAATATCAATCTACTGGGAATGCAGTAAACACATTCTGCATATAGCACATGATTTCTTTCTGAATCTGTACAGATGTCCCCCTGGAGTGTCTCAGTGGTATATCCACATCTAGCTATAGTGCATTTTGACAGCCAGGCTAGTCTGCTCCTTCTACAGACTAGGTTACTACTGTTGTAGATGGAAACTCCAGGTTGCAATGACCCAGCATTATCAACAAGATAACTGCTGATGATACTTTATTACCATGAAGTGTCCAATACAGACAGGATCATACAGGTAGGCTGGAAAGGACCTTCTGAGATTGTTTAATCCAACCCGCCTTCTCCAGCAGGGTCACTTAGAGCAGTTTGTCTAGGACTATGTCCAATTGGATTTTTGATATCTCCACAGATGGAGACTCTACAACCTCTCTGGACAACCTGTTCCCATGTCCGACCATCTTCACAGTAAAAAAGTGATTCGTTGTGTTCAGATGGAATTCCACATTTTAATTTGTTCCCGTTGCCTCTTGTCCTAAGCATCACTGAAAAGAGCCTGACTCCATCATCCTCATTCCTTCCCATCAGATATTTATACACATTGATAAGATCCCCTTCAGCCTTGTCTCAGAAGGAGACAAGAGGCTGAACAGTCAGTCTCAGCCTCTCCTTGTATGACAGATGCTCCAGTCCCTTAGTCATCCTTGTAGGCCTTTACTGGACTCTCCCCAAGATATCTGTATCTTTCTTTTACCAGGGAGCACAGAGCTGGACCAAACACTCCACCTGCATCTCACTAGTGCTGAGTAGGGGGGAAGGATCACCTTCTTCAACTTGCTGTCAGCACTACTCCTGATGAAGCCCAGGATGATGTAGGTAGAGCAAGCTGTCTGTTGCAATTGTTAGGCAGCATCACCTCCTGTAAATAGTATGACTACCTGAAAAAGCTTAGTTAGATGTTACTTGGTGAAAACACACCACGATAGGGCAGACCTGAGTACAGGTGATGAACAAGTACCAAAACCAGATGTGGCTACCAAGCCACAGTGGTATGCAGATCTTCTGGGGTAATTTACCTGTGTGATCATGAAGAGCTCTCTTAATCCCAGTAACTAAACTAGCTCCTTCTAAGACACAGCAGTTGTTCCTCATTCTCATGACAGACTGTATGTGGACAAAACAATGGACTATACCTGCTTCTACAACTGGTAAAGCAACTGGACTTCCATTTTATGCATTGGTGCTAAACCAACCAGTTAAGGTTTGACAGCATGAGCTAGGTTCTGTCTTAACTAAAGTATTTTAAGTACTTACTTTTTTTTAATGACTTCTTAAAGGAAAATTACTAGTTAAAGCTAATCTGGGGGCCAAGCACCCTGCTGCCTTATATAATTTCTGTTTAAGTGCCTAATAGGTCCGCAATCATGATCATGATACAATCTAGAACATTTCAAGGATTTTTGGTGGGGTCTTATTGACTCCAAACTACAATTGCTCATCAATCAAGTGAAATGCTGTGTGGTGGCATATATTATTTGAAGGTGAGAATGATCAACATTATTCTAAGGGGCTTTCCATCTACTATTTTTAAAATTATTTCTATCTTTATTATTACCCAGCATTATCCAGTAGATTCACTCAGTGAAGGCTTTTTTTCTTTCTCTTCTCATCTATCCCCATGTGACATTCTTGAAAACTAACTAGGTCAGTAACCAGAGTGTTTAAAGGTTGCCACAAGTAACAGCATGTTATATCAGTTTTGTGACTAACATGTAGAGTGGTTAGGCCCTACTTAAACTGACCAGAGACCCAGTGTTAGTGACATCTTTCAAAAAAGAAATACACACAGAACACTTTTCAGAACAAAAGAACTCTCCTTGAAGAGGAACAATCGTTGGTAAACAACCATCCTGTATTTACATTACTCACCATTTTCACCCAAGCATTTTTTCATGTCAGATATACAAGATCTGACAGGGGATAAATAACTGTGGGGAATAGAAACCCCATTTACACCGAGATTTGGAGCCATTTTATGATCTCAGTAAAAAATAATTTTTGAACATGCTTGGCATGGGAAAGTAGCACTACTGGTTTCAAGACCTGATACATATTCTGCCTGCACTTCACTTAGGAGATAAACATGTGCTTCTTTACCACCCAAACTATAATAAATTTCAGGGGAGAATGGCTCTTTTTTTTAACTGTGACTCATTCTTGCTAATTCAATCAAGCTGGAGCTGACAAAAATAACAAAGATTTTGGAGGTATTTTTACCATGTTTGTCGCTCCACCAAATGACAGTGCAAAGTTCCCTTGTCTGAATTTCGATCAAATACTTACCAGGAATGCTAAGCCTTTCAGAATCCCATTGTACCTGTTTCATGGCATGTGACTTATTCACTTTCATCTCCCCTTTACTGTATAAAAGAGGATCTAAGGCTGTAAAAACTTCAATCCAGAGATTCATGCAGCTGTACATAACAGATCCTTCCTCTCTCGTCACTGCAGCACAACATCAAACCAAACAAAATGTCTCAGAAAACTACAGTATTTGCAGCAAGGCTGTCACAGATCTCCTTTTTTGCTTTTGAAAAAAGTGGCTGAATGCCACAAATGAAAAACCTCAGTCTTTATCCTTGCTTCTGGAATACAGGATTAAAATAAAGGACACATGGTTTTATTGATTTAATGAGGGGTGGGGGCTTCAATGGAGCATCTCTTGTGATTAGAGAACAAGCTGTGTTTGCAGGACTCACAACCAGTTCTTCCCCATTTGCTTGAGAACTTGTTTATGTATTTGGCTGTAACAATGACCCACAGAGTTCACTCCTGTGCAGCATGAAGCATTCACATGCCTGCAGTGATTTCAGTCTGTCTCTCTACAGGGAAAGAAAGAAAGACTGAAGGGACTGCAGCACAGTTCTGCAAACGAGAGATGAAGAACAGATAGGGAGAGAGAGAAAAAAAAAATGTTTAAAAATGTTAGATAAAACAGCAACAGGAATAACACCTCCTACCTATGAAGTAGGCTGCGTGCAGAATGCATTAACGTTTTATTAAATTTTATCAGATAGGAATCCCTCCCCCGAGCTATGAACTGAGAGGTAAGCTAAAAGAGTTCACTCAGTATTTTGCGGTAGATTGATCCATGAACAGTGAGTTAATCTCCTCTCTTAGACCTTTTACCTTTGTTCTTTTCTTTCTTGCAGTATTCATATGATATAAAATGACATTTTCATATGGTAATCTCCTGTCCTGGTAGTGTTGCTCTTCAAGATTAGACACAGATGAAACAATGAACAGTGCCTTCCCAGGAAAACAAAACAAACAAGCAAAAAAAAAAAAAAAAAAAGAGATTAAAAAGAAAAAGTTCAAAATACATTCCATATTGTCAATTTGTCTGTGTGATAACAGTAACTGACGTTTGATGTATGTGTATATATAGAACAATGGATGTAGGCTTATGTCATAAACATAAACACCTATAGCAATAGTTCTGTGTACCTAAATACATATCAATAAACCAGCTACACAACATCTACTTCACCTACAGATTAAACTTTCTCAGTTCTTTATAGTGTTACTGTCTCTAGATTCCAAAAGTTAGAAAGTGCCAGTGCCCAAGCACGACAGTTTCCAAACCCAGCTCTTCCTCCCTCCCCATTTTGGTTTCTGCAAACTGAGCTGCTGTCCCCCCCCGCCAACTCCTTCACTCTCAATAAGTGAGTGAGTCTGAAACCAGAGTGCAAAATTATTTCTTCCCAATTATCTTAAGCCATGCAAGATAACCTCTCTCTCAAGGGCCGATGGTAAAATATGCACACAGTTCTGATGTCTAGACAGTTATGAGATATAGGTGTATGGCTCTGCACATGCGGAAGAGAAATGCATCCCAAATGAAGTGCTTTTATTAAAGAAGTATAATCACTGGGATAACTAATTACGTCAATACCACATAGTTAATTAAACCCATTATAGTTACTGTTCCCATGGAGGGGAGGTCAGACAAAGCAGCCATCCCCCTGACTCTGCTGTGCTAACAAAAGACAGAGAAATTAAATATATTAAACAATACTTCTCTTTCAAGAGTTAGCAGGGTTCTTTGAAAGAGCTTTAAACTAGATTTAAAGGAGGAAGGGGATAAAACTAGGCTCACTAGAGATAAGTCTGGAGGCAGCACACTAATGTTTGAGAGATGGTGTACTAGTGAGGTCCTTCAGTCTGCCATCTCAGTGGAGGTAGGGGATGGAGATCCATGTGGCAGCAAAGATACAAGGATTGTTGATGGGTTAGAAACCACAGAAGTGCCTGAGAATGGAAAGAAAAGGAGGGCTAAGGAAAATCCCCATCCTTTATTGGATGTGAGGGGAAATATAACGACCAAGGATGAGGAAAAGGCCAGGTATTTAATGCCTGCTTTGCTTCAGTCTTTAATAATAAACCTGGTTGTTCTCCAGGTGCTCACCTTCCTGAGCTGGAAAACAGGGACAGGAAGCAGTATGAAGCCCCCATAATCCAAAGGGAGATGGTCAGTGACCTGCTGTACCACTTAGACACCCACAAGTCTATGGGGCCAGATAGAATCCACCCAAGGGTACTGAAAGAACCAGTGGAAGTGTTCACCAAGACACTTTCCATCATTTACCAACAGTCCTGGCTAACCAAGGAGGTCCCAGTGAACTAAAAGTTGGCAAATGCAATACTCATCTACAAGAAGGGCTGGAAAGAGGATCTGGAGAACTACAGGTCTGTCAGTCGGACCTCAGTGCTGGGGAATATTATGGAGCAAGTCATCTTGAGATGACTTGCACATACAGAACAAGCCCAGTCACTAAGGGTTTATGAAAGGCAGGTCCTGCTTGATTAATCAGATCTCTATGAGAAGCTGACCTGTTTAGCGGATGAGGGAAAGGCTGTGCATGTTGTCTACCTAGAAATTAGTAAAGTCTAGGTACTAGACTTTGACACTGTTTCCCACAGCATTCTCCTGAAGAAGCCAGTTGCTCATGGCTTGGATGGATACACTCTTTGCTGGGTAAAAAACTGGTTGGTTGGCCAAGCCCAAATAGTTGGCATGAATGGAGCTAAATCCAGTTGGCAGCCAGTCACAAATGGTGTTCCCCAGGGCTCAGTACTGGGGCCAGTTCTGTTTCATATTTTTCTCAGTGATTTAGCCAAGGAGATCAAGTACACCCCCAGTACATTTGCAGATGACACCAGGTTGGGCAGGAGTAGTGATCTGCTTGAAGGAAGGAAGACTCTGCAAAGGCATCTGCACAGGCTGGATCAATGTGCCATGGCCAGTGGTCTGAGGTTCAACAAGGCCAAGTGCCAGGTCCTGAACTTGGGTCACAACAAGCCCAGGCAACACTAAAGGCTTCAGGAAGGGTGGCTGGAAAGCTGCCTGGTAGAAAGGGACCTGAAGGTTGACGGCTGGCTGAATATGAGCTGCCAGTGTACCCAGGTGGCCAAGAAGGCCAACAGCATCCTGGCTTGTATCAGCACTAGGGTGGCTAGCAGGACTAGAGAAGTGATCCTCCTCCTGTACTTGGCACTGGTGTGGCCACACCTTGAATACTGTGTTCATTTTTGGGCTATTCACTACAAGAAAGACATTCAGGTGCTGGAGCACATTCAGAGAAAGGCAATGAAGCTAAAGGGCCTAGAGCACAAGTCTTATGAGGAGAAGCTGAGGAAACTGGGATTGTTTAGCCTGGAGAATAGGAAGCTCACTGGGAGACCTTATTGCCCTCTACAACTACCTGCAAGGAGGTTGTAGTGAGGTAGGTGCCAGTCTCTTCTCACAATTAACACAATAGGACAAGAGGAAGCAATGTCAAGTTGCTCCAGGAGATATTTAGATTGGGTATTAGGAAAAATTTCTTCATGGAAATGGTTAAGCATTGGAACAGGTGTCCAGGGATGTGGTGGAGTCACCATCCCTGGAGATATTTAAAAGACATAGATATGGCACTTGGGGACTAGGCAGCACTAGCTTAATGGTTGGACCTGATGATCTTAAAGGTCTTTTCCAATCTAAACAATTCCATAATTCTATGATTCTACAACTGCACAGTCACTCAAAGAAACTCCACAGAGGTAATTTATGTCAGTACCTTTGTATGGGACTTCATCAAATGGAAGTCTTAACAATGCACTATAGTTCCATTAGATTTGTGCTAACTGAAGACAGGTGGAGAAAATACCAATTTGGCAGAATTGTTCCAGATTTTTTTCCAATCAGATTGAAATATATTTCTTCACCAGTGAAATTATTTGATAAATTACCAGAAAAACATGACATAATGTGGGAAGATAATGAGGTTTGCAGCACCACTCAGTCAAACTTCATCCCATCCCTCCCACCTAAAGGTTGAACAAATAAAGTTGACATCATGGAATACCCAGAAGTGTTGATAAAAGTTTTTATTTCTGTTCCCAGTCATCCACCAGAAAAGTTTTCAGAGGTTACTCTCACCTGTCTTATGATGAGGATAACTATGCTCTGAATCTGAGGACTGTGGTTAAAAATCTGAGCCATAAGGAGTTCTTGTATAAGAACTTGCAAGTTCTTATTTATTATCCATTTAATAACTGAAGCAATTATATGAAGATGCATCAGGTATGAAGTGCTTCAACAATACCAAAAGGATTCTGCAATTTTTTGTGGAGGACAGATATGAACCATAAACCTCACAAAACTCAGAAATATGCTTACACATACACACACACAGACAAAGCAGAAGCCTTCACAAAGTTTGAGATGTGCTTTCACCAAAAAAATACAGACAATGTAATCTGTGTTTGTGGTAACTGCCCATGTGAATGTTTTGCAACTTTTGACCCATAGCCTCCTAGCAATCAGCTGCATACTACAAAGAGGTCCATGAGTGGTGTCCAAAAAGTATATTTTCACATATATCATACAGTAACCTAGGTATAAGAAGTCTCCTCAGGAGTCCTCACATCCCTGGAGATTTTGAAATCCACAAGTCAAAAATTATTGTAAAGCTTGTCTGATCCCACCCTGCAGAGAGGAACTGGAAAGGGAGGAAAGGAAGAAAAGAGGAATGAATGGAAAGGAAGGGAGTTTGAGGGACAGTAAGCACTTAAACCTTGACATTTTGCCTGAAAGAAAAACAGCATAACCTAGTATTTGCAGAGAGTGAAATTCCGCTGCAAAATTGTTTACCTATCCAAGGCAATTCACAACTTCTTAATAATGACCCGCCAGTTCTTTACACCAGTCAGGGTCATAATGGTATTAATAACTGTATCACTGTTTTATGTAATGCTAGACACTGCATTTCTATACTGACAAAAATAAACTCAGGCTCCCCTGAAAATATTAATATCCAAATACAGAATAAAATCAATTAATAAAAGAAATGAAGTATTATTAGTCCTATTTTAAAATAAGCAAATGAGACACATGTCAATCATGAATATGTTAATATTGTCCAGTAAAATGTACAACAAAAATCTCACTAGTTCTAAATGAGGTCGTTTGGCCAGAAGGCACCAAAAGCATATCTCCCTGAAGAGACAGGAACTCACACCACAAGTGATACTACTTCATCACTACAACACTGCACCCAGGTCAGGAGGAGTGTAGATGTTCCACATGTGACAAGCTTAATGCCACACAGGAAACTTGTGTCAGAGTTATGCTTGAGCTGGAAACAGGCTGGAAGGGAGGCTAACAAGCTTCATGTTTCCCAGAAAACAGATGAAGTGCATTGTGTTAGTGGGGGAACATGACACCATAGGCTCATTCTTCAGTATAGAAGCCTTTGCCATGGTCTTTAGTTTGTTGCATTTGCCAAGTCAGCCTTAGTCATGAGGCTCGTCCCGAGCCTAACCTGAGTCATGGCTCATCAAGGACTGGCTATGCTTCCAAAATAAGAAGGCCTCTCAATAAGAGCTCTTCACAGCACTACCATTATGCTGCAACAGGGAAGGCATTGTTACTTTAGCACATTCACTGCACTCCAGCATTCTCTAGCGAGTAACCCCATGGGATACATGAGTGTGCTAGGGAAAGCGAAACTCAGAAGAATCCACGATCAGGTAGATGCTGCAGTGAGAATAACCAGAACATGAAGAGCTTTGCAGTAGGCTGGAGTGAAACTACCTGTTCATTCATGTGGCTGAAATCCCTCTTCAGTATGTTTCCCCTCAAAACTTAGCTTAGATCAACCCAAGTCTCAGGCTGCCCCTATAGCAGGAAATACATTGCAAGGCTCAGGGTCACAGTGTCAGAGGTCATTCCCTATAATGCTAAACTGTGAGAATGACCTCTGGCATGCTTTTCGCCTAGATCACCCAAAACTCTCCCAGTCAATTCCCAGGTATGATTCAGAAATTAACCCAGTAACTATTCCAGGTATGCAGTTAGATAGTCCTTCCTGCTTTGGAAACCAAAAAAAATTTAATCATGTGATTACAGCCATATCATACCAACTGGACACAGGGCCACAGAAATAGCCATGACACTTTATTTGCCTATGCAGAGGTAATTCATTTTGGATATGATTTAACCATTGGTCCCTGGACAGTCAGACACGTCTTGCTATTTTAGTTGTTTAGCCTTTAATTTCCTGAGCTTCCACTATTAATACCTGAAAACAAACCATTTCAAAAATGTTTCAGAGATGACAGAACAGTTTTTGAACCCATGATTCCTCCAGTTCCTTCTTGCTTTTGCTTAAAGTTTGCTGTCATAAAATCATACCTGCCAGCAAGAAAACTGTGTGACCCAAGGAAATAATAGGCAAGTTCTATATGGTTAGTTTGAATTTATTTGGCAGCTAGGCAGAATGGGCATTTAAGTAATAAGCACTAAAGTGGATCAAGTAACTTTAAGGTTCAGGATACTGTTTTTATTCTTCTATGAAGTCTAATCATACTATGTTAGAAAAAAAAGACATTCACTCTGAATTTTTTTTTTTTTTTTTTTACTGTTGTCACATAAGTTTCCTACCCCCAAATAGTACAGCTGTACTTGCCAAATGTTTTCACTGATAGAAACATTCAGTTCCAATTCAAATCAAAGGCAGACCTGTGTGCTCTCCCTGTCAGAGTGCTAAGACCAATTAAAGTGTGCTCCAGACACCTACCGGAGTCAGAACTCACCATGGAATTCGCGTTAATTCCTGGTGGTTTTTTAAATGCTCTTTGGAGAAACCAGGTACACTAAAACAAAGAAATCTGAAACAAAGAATCTTACTCTAAAATTGTAAGGCATCAGGGAGTAACTTTTCCTAATAAATATATAAATAAAGTATTCCACAATGTTAAGAATCTTCTAATTTTTTGCCTTGAGGCACAAGGTAAAGACCTGCCAAGACTCTTCGGAAAAAAACTGACCATCTGACTCATTTGCCCCAGAAGGACCTTACTTGTTACAGAACAGGCTTTCAGCATATGAGACAGACACTAGAGCTAATAGAGTGAAATGATGTATTTAGAAAGGCAATGCTAATATTTTTATTCATCAACAGGGCTTATAATAAAGAGGAAATTATGTGCTGTTATCCTCTTTGGGAAGTTCACCTATACATGTCAAGGAGAAGTGGTGATCAGTGATTTCCAGTTGCTGGGAATTATTTACATGAAGAGACACCTACTAACCTTCTAAGCAGTGGAATGAAATCATTGCTGTGTTCAGTGGTGATGACAGAGAGTCCAAAACTCCAGTTTCCCCTACAGCTCTATTTATATCAAGATATCCATTTATAACAAGAAAAAAGAATGCATGTAGAACATAGGGCAGCTTCATGCCTTGCTACAGCAAAACACTAAAGGGGGTCTTGTCTGTAGCAGTAGCAAACAGCCAAGCCTTTTTCCTTCAACTTTCTGGTTTTTATTCAGGCTGCATTTTCTCACTGCTGGAAATGCTACTGACCTCTGAGCAACTCGAAATGCTACGAATACAAAACTACTGACATTCCTAAAGGTGAGCTTGGAGACAACCTGTCCAGACTCTTCCACATGCACCATCCTTCCTCCTTCAGATACAGGCTCTGACAGCCTTAGTGATGAATGGGCCGGGTGTTGACAACTGAAGATGAGGGGCTCAGACAGAAGGAGAAACCACTGAGACTGATCAAGTCCTGTGATGATGTCTTTACAGTGGGAATAGGCAAAAGAATAAAATGCAGCTAAGCACATGTCCTATAGCTTTCAAATTCACCTCAAGTACTTATTCAGTTTTCCAACAAGTTGACAGTAAATCTGTCTTGCATGAAGACAGCATAAGCATGCTGTTGCAATGCTATCATTAAAGGTTAAAAAGCAAACAAGATGTTTCTAGTTCTAATCAGCCAATAAACTCATCAGTATTATAGAAAGAATTTGAAAAAGCAACTGAAAAATATTCCCTTCTTTGCTATGTTCGTCAAGGTAGTTAAGGTGTATTTTCCTATGGTAAAACCACCAGACACTTGTCTAATTAACATTCTTACTGAAAGTGTGATTCAGTTGGGTAGGATTTCACCTGAATGACTAAATTAAAACCCAAACTTGTTCATCAAAATTTAAGAAACCTGGTCTTTCCACAGCTAGATAGTTAACTGGAGACAACATAGATCATTTATAAAAACATTATATTTACCTTGGTTAATTGTCTCTGAGGATCACATGAACAACTTGAATTCAAGACTTGCACAACAGCTGATGTCAGTAGTTCCTTTATATCAACTTCATATACTAATGATTTGCCATCAAAAGATTAAAATATATCTAAATGAGATACATTCACTGAAAAACATTTCATAAACACATTTGTCTAATAAGTTTCAAATGCACACATTTCACAACAAAGGGAAGAAAACTGTGTCACTTTTAAAAGATCAAATAATACAATTATCAGTTTAATTAGACAAATTATAATCATTTCTCTCAAGACATGCAACAGCTAAGAGTCCTGAGCACCAAAACCATTTAGTCTGCATTTCATTCTCTAAGAAGGGATCAGGGATGGTCTGGATAAACCTTTACTGGTCATTGTCAAGGTTTATCATCAGGGCCGCTAGACCTGTAACAGATGCTCTCTCTTCAAAGGGGAAGAGGAAGGGGATAAGTGAAAGAGGTTTATGGGTTAGAAAAATAAAACAGCTTTAATGAAAATAATAATTATATGGAATATGTACAAATACATACAAAGCCAGTATCAAACTCCACCCCTCTGGTGGCAATTACATCACCATTGATGCTGTGGAGCCAGCACTGGGGAAGTCCCAGACTGGGCACAGCAGATGGGCACTGGATTAGGATCAAAGGCAGAATGGAGAAACTCTTACTTGGATGCTGGCCATTGAGGAAGAGATTGACTTTCATGATTCCTCAGCTTTATACTGAATATGACATATATGGGATGGAATACCTCATTGGTCAGTTCAGAGTCACCTGTCCTGTCCATTCCTTCCCACTTTTACTTTCTGCACACCCCAATTTGGTACACAAGCTTTAGCAGTGACCTTGTTCTGCATACCAACCCTTAGTAATAGCTCTAAGCATGAAGCATTGTCACTTTTTAGCAGCAGACATTGTCTGCAAAAATATGCCATTAACTTCAGATAGTGCAGTTAGAGACTTGGCTGAAAAGTAGCATCACTGAACAGAATTATTTCTGCTCTAACTGAAATCAGGACAGTCAGACATGGGATGCCTTGCTCACAAAAATAATTTTTCCTTCACCATCACAGTGATACAGTTTTATTGCCCCTCAGGCAGAAGGACTTGCACACTAAAAAGACTGCCATTTTTCTTAATCTCACTGTGAATAAGCTCATTATCCATAAAAATGTCTAAGGCTTTTTGGAAATCTACTGAACTTTTGGCTTCTCCTGATGCCTCAAGATCAGAAACATCAAGATGTGTGCACCACACCAAGCATATTTTTTTCCATGCAATTGCCAGAGATTTGTGTGGAAATAACTGCATGATCAGTTAGGTCACTAGTAGACGGTTTGCACCTGCAAAGTCCCAATTTGTTTTCATAACCATAGTAACCACATTTTCATGGATTTTTTTTTTTTTTTTTAACAAGTCTGTTATGTGTATTTTGGTGGGAAAAGTCCTCCACATTTTGTGATACATCTAAACAGACAGGTAAACTGGATTTTATTTGAAAACTGCTCTATTCATAGTGTGCTAGGTATTGCCACTCAAGGGCAACCAAGACCAAACTTTAAAAAAAACTTAATAGGTGGGATTTATAAGCAAGCATTTCTGCATGCAACCAAAGTTAGTGAAAGGAGCCAAAGTAGAAGTGCACAAAACCAATCTTCCCTATTTAAAGGAGTGGTATAGCAGCTGTGGAAACTTTCCCTGCACTTCCATGCCAATTTGTCTCATCTCCAAGCTTGTTGCTAAGCTCAACCACCTTGCTGATCTAACCAAGCTCATGCATGTCCAGGTGACAATTTGCGTGTGCAGCTAAGGAATGTGTACCCAACCTGCATAGAATTTCACATTCATTTATGCACAAGCTTAATTTGTGGAGGAGGGGGACAAAATTTATTGCAGCCAGTGGGGACCAAGCTTTTAAGTGGTGATTCATCGAATTCCTATTTAGTTTTATGGGGTTGCCTATATTTCCTTTTCATTTGACTATTCTAGGTTTCTATGTGCCATGGCAAATATTTGACAGCTTACTCAGCAAGCTCTGTGCTCTGCAGAGCTCGCACAGTGCTACCTATTATTAGTTGGTTTCAAAATGCATTCTCCTGTAACCCAAAGTAAGACATGACTATTACACCTGTCATTCCAAAGTATGAGGAAATAAAACATTTGCAATTGGTTCACAAAATCCTTGTAAGCTTGGTTAAGGCTTCCAAATTTTAAATAAATTTTGTAAAAATGCCTATTTGTGTAAATGCAAACCTGATTGTTTAAAGGCACCTACCTGTTATACTCACTTCATCTGCCTAATATGCAGCGGTCTAGAGAATTCTGGAGCACAATAACAGTATGCTTAGTAGAAAGAAAACTTTGTGTCTATGCTATTATAAAGCACCATTTTAACCCATTAATCTTAAGGCATTTCACAAGTACACATTAAGCTTCACAACTCTAGCAAGAGGAAGCCCAAAGGAAGAAGAAAATCAATTCATGCAAACAATACTGATGGACAATTCTTTCTGATGAAGGTGTCTGAAATGATTGATAGCAATCACTGGTGCTGTTAGATGAATTATCTCATGATGAAGAAATTCAGAGAAGTTGTTTCTGTAAAGGAAATGACCGAGCTCTTGTCAAAAGCGTTCATCCCAGCTTTGCACTCAAAGAACTGGGAAAGGGACAGCTGCCACTAAACTGAGAAGGTGAATGCACACAAGTAGAGACTTCAGCAAGCTTTGTCTAGATGTTTCAACAAAAATTTGCTGCTATAACTGTATAGCTACTGGTAGTAGCCAGCCCTATGCTTGTTATTGAAGTAATATTTGAAGATCTGTTTCCAGACTAGAAAACATAAGATTCATCATGCTTTCACTTTATTGGTCATTTAAATACTTATCTGAGGCTTCAAGCTGTAGCCTATTTCCAAAGTTATTCCAATCAAAGCTTCTTTACAAAAGGGCATTTTAGGAGATGAATGTCCAATGTGTATGTGAGACGGAGTTAAGTGTCATTGTTTGTTACAGTTAATTCTCAGGTTCACTTTCTTTGTGAATTCAAAAGAATTGCTTTTCAAAAGCTTTAGAACACTAAAAATCTGATTTAAGTAACTTCTCTGTTGTTCATTTAGTCAAAAAGACAACTGATCTTGACATTTTTCCTCTACAGTTTTATAAAGTAGATATTCTCTTAAAAAAAAAAAAAAAAAGAAACATGCTTCAGTAAATCTCTTCTTATTTATAAATAGAACCATATGTATGGTCACCCTTTAAAATTTTGCCAGCTGCCTTAGATAACTAACTTAATCACAGTACTTGTGAATTGTAAATAGTCCCTGTAGCAAGTTTGAAGCTATTTAAAGAAACACGGCAACTAGGCAGAGATCCAAAGCATACTGAACTCTGTGGGATCCTTTCCACCGAATTCAGAAGAGTTTGGCCTTATTGGATTAGCTTGTTTCCCAAGACAAAGTTTGCAAGTTTCAAACATAGCTCCAAAAGCTTCTTCCCCTGTCTTCAGTGCCTGTAATTAAAACCTGACCTCTGCTGAAAACCACTGAGTGCACTATCAGATATCAGAACGGGTGAATATTTCAGTGCATTATTCAGCCAGCCTTGTTGAAGGCTTGTGAATGGACAGGAGAAGACACCCGATACTGCACTATGTGTATATACACATATACATAGTGCAGTAGCTTCACCACAACTTCAGATGTTCCTATTGAATGTTATAGTAAGGTGCATGTTCTAATAGGTGATTCCAGTGGGATCCAAACTCTGCAGCTTTCTATCACAGCTAGGCAATGTATTACTTAATACTTAGAAAAAAAACTGAAAGCACAGCAAATGAACTGTGGTCAAGGATTAGGGCTGGGCTGGCCACTAGACAAATGACAAGACACTCTCTGTTAACTCTTCTCCTTTCCCAAAGTGGAAGAGAAAGGAGATAAGGGAGAGAGACTTATGGATTAGAAAAATTAAAATAGCTTTGATGAAAATAACAATAAAATCGAATATATACAAATATGCACAAAACTAGTATTGAAACCCTTGATGGCAGTTGCATCACTAGCACCACCAATGTCATGGATCCAGTATTGGGGAAATCCCAGGATGGGGCTGATGGAACCCAGTTCAGGAGCTGGATTCTGGAACTGGGTTCAGGAACAAACATACCAGGAACACAAGCAGAATGGACAGAGTCCTCAGATGTTGGCCTTGAAGAAGAGAGCTTGATCCTCATGATCCCTCAGTTTTATACTGACTATGGCAAATATGGGATGCAATACCTCATTGGCCAGTTTAGAGTCACCTTTGTGTCCACCTCTCCCCACAGGAGAGGCCTTTTACTTACTGCACCTCCAACATGGTGCACAAGACTTAGCAGTGACCTTGGTCTGCAGAATAGCAAGTGTTAGCAAGAGCCTTTCTGCATACCAATCCTTGGTAGTAACTATAAAAAATCAAGCGTTATCACTGCTAGAAGCAGACACTGTCTGCAAAAATATGCTGTTAACTTTGGACAGTGCAGTTACTTAGAAGTCACCTAGATGAAAAGTAAAATCACTGAACAGAACTAGTTCTAACTCAAACCAGGTCAACTGTGTAACTACTGTTTTTCATTATCTGGGCCAAAGAAGAGGAAGACAGAGCCAGCAGCACTTGATGACGAAGAGTGATATTCTGGCCCTGGATATTCTGGGCAGACCCTACTCTGCTCACAGCAAAGCAAACTGTTGTTCCCACGAAGTATATTTAATTTGGTCATGCAGCCCACTGACCTTGCTATCAGTGAGAAAAACAACAGTGCTGTCAGTCATGCTTCAGGCAAGTAAAACAGCTAACACTTTCCCAGTTCCTCAGTATGTCCCAGTATGGGCACACATACACATATCCACACAGACTTCAATGTAGCCTGAACCAATACTGTTAAATGTTCACAAGTCAGTGTGCAGTAAATGTGAGTATATAAATATATTTATATACACATGCATAAGCACACAAATTTTTGAAGAGTTAACTCTGCTGCTGTAAATGTAGAAAGACACATTCATTCCCCCTTCAGACCATTTCCACCAAAAATGCTTTTGAAGGACAAAAATCTGGAAAATACAGTTTATTTTTATTACCATTTTCTTTCTGCCAATCATACTGTCTTAACCTCAGCCTATTCTTTTCAGTATCTAGACTCAAAGAAAACCAGACTATAATTATTGGACTTACTTTGACCAGAGTAATAAAATGAAAAAGGCTCCTCAAATCTTAAAATAAGCAAACAGTGAAAGGGATATAATATTTAAGTTTAACCCTCACTATACTAATGCTTTGCAGACTACCAAGCTAATGACTGCTTCCAAGAACCATCAGAGAGAGGGAAGTCAGTAATGAGAACTTGTCATGGGTATTACTGGCTAAACTGGAGCTGCAAGAGATCCATCAGAAATCAACATGGAGAAAATCCCCCACAGATCTCCCTTCATCAGGCTGCACAGTGTTAGTAAATTGCTATAGAAGCCTATAGATTCTATAGAAGCCATGGAGTGAGCAAACTCTGCTTTGTTTGTATCCACAAGTCAGACATGGCCTGTGTGAACCACATTTGAAGTCAATAGGGCAATAGCTACCTGCCTACAGAGCCACCTTCTATTAGAGGCCAGAGGACAATCTGTCCTGGACACAAGAAACAATACCTGAGGTTTCAGCAATCACAGCAGATCAGGAGGAGAGCAGTAAAATTCTTCTTTCTGCTAGATTTCTGTGCCAAGTCTAACTGGTTTTGTGAGGTTGGGTATGTGTTGATTATGGTCTCCAGCTTCCGCACAAATCACCAAGTTAGTACCTGAATTCGTGCATTCATGTGTTGTCTGAGCATTTTATTCGACCTTAGTCAATCTTATCTCTTTCTCCTACTCCCAGAAAAGAGATAATCATATTCCCTATGACTCTTAAGTACCTCTGAGTGAGAGAAAACAGATTTTTCAGTACAATGGTCCTGAAATCTAGGAGTTGTGAAATTTTATATGAACACAAAGTTTGTTCCACACAGAAATCCCAAATAGCTCTGAAGCTAGTAACTGTTACTGGCAGGGAAAATGTGGGAAAAGAGTCATGCTGACATGCTGTACATACTTCATCCTCAAGCATACCTGTTTCCCCAAATTTTAACTCATGGACACCTAGACAAGGGAACAAATTTGGATTAACCGGCAGCCATGGGTTATGTTTAATTGCTGCCAATGCTGGTGGTGGCCAGACTCAGAGCTTAGTAAGTTATCAGATCTCCATACTTCCTGACCCCAAGAGAACCTCCGTTAAAGAAAACCTGACTTTTTGTGTTGCTAGTCAGTCAATCAGAACCAGTTGCCTTTGCACAGCTCCTTCCTATCAGTCTGCTCTTTCAAGAGGACTCCCACACTTTATGGATCTCAAATTCTGAATGGGAGCATTTAGCATCCCACAAATTATTGCTTACTGATTAAAAAACCCCCACTCTTTATTGAAAAAATAATTCCATCATTTCATTGGTAACTCTTTGATTTGGCCAGTATCTTACAGATAAAGTACCTGCCTTGAGAAACCTTTATTATTTATTCAATATCCTATTTTGTACTGTAATGATATAAAAAATGCTGACACATCATCAGAGAATGAGGGCAGCACAAGACAACATGCACACAACTGGATTTAGAGACGACAACATACTTCATGTCAGATTACATACCTGATGGCAAATCTAACATTCTCTAGGTAGCCCAGATATTTCAGATGGTTTACAAAATTGAATTCTAAAAATTCCTTTTCTCTCACAACTTCAAAGTAACATTCTGCTGAAGAAATAAAGGTCTATGAATGCCAAAAAGTACTTGCTCCTCAGAGTATTCACTTCCAAGATTACTTCCATGTAATTTTTACTTAGCACACTCTTGGGCTGACCACTTGCCCAGCTAAGAAGGATATTATCGTCAAGAGGCAAGCCACCAACCAAAGTCCTCCTTCCACTCTTAAATCATACACCAACAATTCAACATGTCAGACCACTGGAGGGAGGAATAAATCAACATATTCACTCACAGTGTGCAGAAGGGAGCAAGCTGACACCAGAACCATGCCATGATAGATGGAAGCACCCAGGTGATTAGTCCAACCATCTTGCTCCACCATCCTGGAAGCTCCACTTACTAGGAAGATTTGGGGAGCTCTTTCAATAACCAGAATCCCCACACAGCACATACACTGTGTAAACAAACCACCCAACTCCACTGCCAGCAGAGTCAGTTCTTATAGTGGTGGCTTCTTGCCCCACATCTGAGTTAATGTGGAAGATGGGGGCACCTGGTGGTGAAATCCTAATCAGTTCACATCAAAGGCTGGTGAGACCCTGGGTGAAAACCAGTCACGAGGGTCCTGGTTGTGGGCACCATCCATGTGCCAACTCTCATTCAGTGCTGGGAGCTTAACCCCAGCACTTCATACACAAGATTGGAAACATTCTGGACTCCTTTCAACTCTGCTAAGATCAATCCAGATGTTGAGTGCAATATTTTAATTTTTACTTTCTATTCACTCAACACTTGGCATCAGCCAAAATCTGCCTCTCTCCTTGTGCAGCCTTTCATATTAGTACAGGGGAATATGTAAAATCTTTTCAGCTGAAACATGCAGGAAGAAAAGAGAGCCAGTTTATGTGAGAATAACTTATGAAACTATTTATTAAATATTGTCAGCAAGGCACCAAGTATAATTACATCCAGTTGTCTTCCATTCCTCTTTACAGAGATGACATTTTCTCATTCTTGCTTTCATTTCTGATGCTTTTGTCGTAGTCACTAAGAGTGAGAGAGACCAAGCTCCTATTCTTTCCAAATACGAAGTAAACTTGTATTTTAAATGAGAATTCAGAAATCTGGGGTGAGGTCTAATTGATTACTTCTATAGTGCACAAAATATCTGTTAAGGGGTTTTCAATTCATAGAGACATTCTGCCTGAAATCACTTTTTTAATCCCCCTAGATACCATTCAAAATGTGAGGGAGGAGTAATGGAACAGGGAAGAGAAGAGTGGAAAAGGTATTTTGGCCTAGGAAAATCCATTTATATATAAAGGGCTACAAGAAATACCACCAGTTGAGACTGAGGGACTTGAACTGAGCCACTAACCACAGAGAGAAGCCTGCAAAATAAAGGAGGACATTTTATTTTGTCAGAAAAAAAATAATTCAAGAAAGTAAAAAAGCATATTCTATAGTGAGTAATGCTTATAAAAGTCTCTTTCAAACCTTCTTGGCAAATAGTTTTGTTTTAGTTTGTTTGATTTGGTTAAAAGCTGTGTGGCTTATGCCTTGGCATATAAACTTACATGCTAGTAAAAGCGTTCTTATAAACTTGAGTAACCACACTGCACCGTCCCAAACACTGCACCTGTGAATCTTAAAGCTGCTACTACTACCCTATGTATATTGTCCAGATCTCACCATCTACAGTCAATTACTTTCCTTACCATGTTAAAAATCCCAGTTCTTTATAGCTTACTCCTTGCACTTCTGCACTAATTAAACTGCACTTCTTCTCTCCAAAAATTACAATTATGGTTTTTCCATCAATTTGCAAAGCTCTGCAAATCCACATTGGATTCTGAGAGTGGAGCTAAATTTCCTTCATTTCACTGAACATCCTCAGAACAGAGAGAGCTGCAGAGCAAGGTAACTCCTCATGTATAACTGTGCAGTCCTATTGGCTTCAAATTATACTTTCTGTTACCCCTACTCACATTTCAGTGTCTTATTTTTGGTACTGTTGATCAGAACATATTAGACAGTGTTGACAATGCACAGTGCACAAGATGAAACAGATTAGTTTCTTCCCTCTCCCTCACACCACACCAAAGGACAAGGATTGTTAAATAAAAAGGTGCTATTTCTCAGATCACTTTTCACACTCCACATGTGATTTAAAGAGGTACCCATTGTGTCTTATGACTGTGGTGTTCCTACTGAAAGCAAAGAAGTGCTGTTTTCCCTACTGCTGCATCCTACCTTATCTGGAGAGCCCTAAGGGATACTGGAAAACACAAGGTAGAAGCTGCTTTTACTTAGCTAAATCAGAAAGAAAATAGAGATTGATTGGGTCATTGCTAACTGTGATTCCTCCGGACCCCATCCAAGTTCTTCAGAATGACAGAACATTTCTACATTGTCAGAGCTTCACGCCCAATGTCTTTCAAAACTCACACCAAACTTGTTACATATAGATACATAGAGAAATAGAAAGGGAAAGACAAAAAAAAATGTGATAACCTCCAAATAACCTCCTTCACATCACTGAGAATTTTTTTTTTCAGGCTTAGGCCTCATCATGAGACCTTATAAATGCCTATGTGAAGTTCCAGCTGGAGACTTCACATATCTGCATAACTTTATTTTCTGGTAGACATGTGAATGGCAGAAAGCTGAATAGTACTTTGAACTGATTAAACCAGTTTTCAGACAACAAAGAAAAAAACCCAAAACAGACCCAAAAAGTCACCCTGATGAGCTATCAGATCTTGTCATCAAAGTAACACATTTCTGACAAGAAACAGTGGCCAGCGACATGAGTTATACTCGCCTGAGACTGCCTTGGGAGTTTTGCATGGATGCTGGGCACATAGAGGAAGTCAACAAACTAACAGTGGCATAAGAAAATACAGAAACAAACCCAATAGATTGGAGACTCCTGGCATTCTTACAACATTTACTGTTAATCCTATAGCATATCTGATTCTAAGTGACAGCATGTGGCATTATCATAAATATCAGCTGCATTATTGTTGCCACATTCACCCCCTAATCTTAGGGAAAGCAGAGCTGTTAAGATGTTGGAAAAGAGAGAGAATATTTTATCCTGATGTTATGGACATATGATCACTTGTAGCACTCTGCTATCACGAAGGGGAGAAGAAGTGCTAAACCTTCTGAGCTGCTTTCATAAGATTTAGTAATTACCAGATTCCTACGTATAAGTGGCAGGATGGAGGACAAAGGGCTTTTAGCTGAACTTTCCCAATGCTCTGCTTCAGTGGAGGGGGTGAGTTCATGTGTGTGTTAACTCAAACTGGTAGGGTAGTCTGAGGGGCTTACAAGAGATTATAATGTTGTACTGGGATATCAAAAACTCAAGTTTTTAGCCTGGAGAAAAGGAGGCTCAGGGGAGACTTCATCACTGTCTATATATACCTGAAAGGAGGTTGTAGCAAGATGGGGGGTCAGTCTTTCCTCTAAAGTAACAAGTGCCAGGGAACTATAGGCCAGTCAGTCT
>NW_008602069.1:0-4498 GCF_000691845.1 Merops nubicus
TTCAGACCTTTGTGAATGCAGGCTAAACAGGTAAGAATTGCCATGTGGTCACCTTTTTCCTATTTGTTTAACCTTGTGATCTGGCTGTTTCTCTTGCCAACTATGGGAAGCCTTGGCTCTTTGTTTATACCACCTGTTGTGGGTTGAAACATGTCTTTTCTGGGATTATTGGGGGTGATGTCGATTGTATATGAACTGGTTGACTTGTTTGTACCCCTGGGTGGTCATTCATGGCATAACTTTCTTGTTCTCAATACACTCTACTTATTGGTTTGTGTTTCTGCTGATTGTATTGTTCTTGTTGGGCCTAGTCATTGGCAGAACAATGTTGTACTCATATATGGAGTGTAGTCAGCAGAGCCCCTCCTTTATTGCCTATTTGTGACAACACGCGTGCCTTTACCCAACTGCCCGATGCAGTAGTTGCAAAGAAGCATGACTTCCCCAGTGTAGCTATGGTGTACGCTATAGACCTGTAACAGATCATGTGTGAATGAGATATGTGTGTTGTGAAAATTATTAGAGGTCGCTGAATCTGGTAGCCAAAATTTAATGATCAGTGGGGCTGAGCACATATTCCTGATAGGTGTGTGCACACATGCATACTCACACACACAGAGCAGGCCACACACATTGACACACATTGAGAGCTTACACAATGGAGCAAGCTACCAGGATGGTAAGGACAACAGAGCATACAGCACTGAAGAAAGGATTGAGGATTTTGGCTTGTTCAGCCTTCAGAAAAAAAAATCAAGGCTTTCTTACTTTTGTCTGTACCGCTATACAACTACAAGTTGATGATTTAAAGTGTAGAGCAGTCTGACTTTTGAGCAGTGGGTTGGTCTCAATGACATCGGGAGGGTCCTTCCAACCTGAGTTATTCTGTGATTCTATATCTAGACATCTAGGAATTCAAATTGCTGTTTAGAATCTGATCTGTGAGTATACAGTGCTCACTGGTATACAAGGTGTGTGTAAATCACTGAATCTGTATTTTCACTTTTACATTTAAGATCTAGGTTATTTCTACCTGAAGTCAAAGGAAGCTAGTTAATTCAGACATACAATACCAGGCCTGAAATTCTACAGCCCAAGAACTCAGACTACACAGAGTAAAAAAGAAACAGAGTAAATTATATTAGTGTTCCACATAGCATTCTATATGTGAATTGAGAAGCAATAAAGAATCGGTTGGTAAAGTATACTTATCACTCCTCATTTCTTTTGGACAGGAAAGAAGCAATGGATCAGAAAAAACCTTGTGGGATCTATCTTATCTAGTCTCAAAGAAATAATTATAGTTGCTGGACAATCTGTGTAGGTGCCTAAACCAGTCACAGAGTAGTAAAACCTTACCTGTTTGTGCTGTTATTTGCTTTCTAAGATGTGATTAGTTTAACTTACATTACTAGGCATATTTAAGTAAACTTCTACTTCAGAAATATGAATTCGTGGTTTTCTGCAGCCTGATCTCAAACTCTTCACATAATTGATTCAACAAACCTCAGAACTGAGAAGAGCCCCGTAAGAAGGAGCTTTCATCTCCTTCCAACAAAGTCTGCTTCTTGAATATCTTATACACATCTCAGACTTCCATATATATGCATTCATACAGTCAAATACAATTCCATTTTCTTTTCTGTTTTTTAACTTCTGAAGTGTCTTCAGCTCAACATCTTTTAGAAAGAGTTAACAGGCTTAATTTCTTCATAATTTGTGAATCATTGTGGACAGTGCTATGTTAAGAAGTCACAAAAGGTGACAAGAATGTCAGTCATTATCCATTTTACCAAAGTCTGTTGTGACAGGACAGCAGGCAATGGTTGTAAACAAAAAGAAGTACCCATCCCTGGAAGTGTTCATGGTCATGTTGGATGGGATCTGAGCAACCTGATCTAGTGAAAGATGTCCCTGGCTATGGTAGGGGGGGTTGGACCTGATGATCTGTAAAAGTTCTTTATGATTCAAACCATTCTATGATTCTGTGATTTTTGGGATAAAATAAACTTTAGTTTGTGCTTTCTTAAAAACATTATTTTCCTAAAATCATGATAGTGATGGTGAAAATCTGACTTTTAAAATTATCTTTTCACCTAAAACACTGTGAGGACATTTCATTGTCCCAACAGCTTTAGGAAAACGAGTTGTTGTTCACAGAAAAAGTCAAAGATTTTTCCATACCTCTTGTGTTTGCCAAATATGCAGTGGCAGTACTGCAAGCCATTTATTCTGAGTGTTCGAAATGGCTACAGAACGTTTGGCTTCCTACTACAGCTAATGAGAAACTTCTCATATTGCCAGGACTTTGGACTCTGTGACCTTAAAGGTCTTTTCCAATCTAAATGATTCTGTGACTCCAAATGGGTCATATATTAATCAATATGACTACATGGAAACATATTCTTTGCCTTGCCACATCCTAAATATATGCATGTCTCATCAGATGTCTCTGGAAGCTAAACTGCAAGAGGCTGATTTGTTCTGGAGCCTCTCCTACATAGGCAGGCTGTGCCCAGTGGTGACTTCCAGAGCAAAAAAACTGTGCCCCGGGGCCTAATATTTACATACTTGAACTGTAAAATAACATCACTTTAACAGCTGCATGAATAAAATACCAATTTAATTGCATATGCACAGAATGCAATTTCAAAAGGCTTGATAAGCCAGTCAAAAAATCAAACCTCCTAGACATTTGTCCCCAGTAAGTATTGTTTTCACAGTCAAGTATGTACATGCTGCCTCCTGGTTACAACGCCATTTGAAAATAGTACATTGCTACAGCAGTAAGCTTTACTCCATTGCAAAGTATTGTGGAAGAAAACAGGATCGTTACGTTGATTTCAATGACTTTTAATATTCCCCTTGTTAGGTAATCACTGGCAATTTCTAAAGTTGCCAGGAAATCAATTTTCATGTAGATTGTGCTAAGTGTGATGTATGGCTACCTTATTCGGGTATTTGCTTGTTTAAAAGACAGAAATTCAGAAACATTAATATTTTTGTTCTTGTTTTAAATCCTGCAGTCTCCTGATCTTGAGAGAGGAGAAAAATATTGCAAGTCCTTGCAGCTTTAGATCTGCCAATAGATGTATTTCATCATCATACTTTCTACTACAACACACTCCTTGTACCTGTGAAGTATTTGGATATATGCTTGAATGGAACAGATGGCAAAGAATCTTGACAGTTTATCAGCAGCAGAATAAACAGAATACGGGAAATCCTGTTGCTAAATACAATAAGATACAATTTTGGACAGATAACTGAGCTGGGGGAAATGTTTGAGATATAAACAAGACTTCACTGTGCTGAGGCAGCTAAGTACTGCAATATTTAGTACAATCTCTCTAATGAATCTTCCTTTATGAGAACAAGATGAAAAATAAATATGAGTTCAGATATGGTAATTTCCAGGCCCCATGATTGGAACATAGACTTTTTTTTTTTAACATTTATGACATTCTGGCTTAGATGAGGGATTGTATGTGACCTCTAAGCAGTCAAGTGCTAAGCAACAATAGGATTAACATTTCATAAAAGCACTCACAATCCTCTATTTCAGTGCAGAAATATGAAGGCATAGGACTGCAATTCAAGATGAATGGATCACAGTCTACCAGCGTGATGCACCAGTCTAATCACGAGCATCACAGAGACAGAGAAAACAAATTATGTTTACAGATGAAGGTGGCCAGCACCTTTATAACAGGGGCGACTGATGCAGCCAAATTTGTTGCTGCTTCTTCCAGCTGGTGCTGAGGGACCTGTTGACAAAGGTGTTCTTCCTTTGGGCTGTGGCTGCCTACACATGGTGCAGCTTCTCCTGCTGCCTCTCAGGTGGGAGGACAGAGGAGGTGAAAGGAAGGAAGAGAAGTGCTGCTGCTGCTACACCTGGTGTTGGGAGAATTGTGAGGACTGTCAGGAAGTTGAGAAACAAGCTGAGAGGCTCCTGCATTAGTGAAGGGGGAAGTATGGTGACAGAGTACAGTAAAATAAATTTTAACTGACATTTACTATTTCTAGAGGCAAATGATGAGAATCGGCAATCTGTACATATACTATTAATTTTGAATTGTTTTCTTGCAACAGCTCAAATATTTTTCCAGATACAGTGGTAGTTCCATACATAGAAATGGAAAACACTTGCAATTTATCAGATCAGAGTACTCAGACTAACAGATTTTTTTTTCTCAAACAGTTTGTTTTCATGTGAATCAAATAATTTATATCCTCAATGACTGTTGGGCTATTGAAATGCTGGGGTCTGAGCCCCAAGCCCTGAATTAAGGTTGACATAGGGGTGATTCCCACAGCCCTTCATAAAGAGGTGGTGAGCTTTCCCCCCAGGGTGTGGCCGGCCATGCAGGGAGAGCCATAAGGGAAATGAGCCCCAGGGGTCCTGCATTAGGTTGACAAAGGTCAGGTGTCTGCTTGGGGATAAAAGCTGGGACCACTTGCAGGGAGTCAGGAGCGTCTGGTTTGGTGAGGGGCCCTC
>NW_008602069.1:4577-15372 GCF_000691845.1 Merops nubicus
CACTATGTGGGCACCTTTCTCTTATGTGTTCAGCTGGCTGGTCTGGCTGTTTCACATGCCAACTGTGGGCAACCTCGGGTCTCTGTTTGTACCACCTGTTGGGGGCCGAGTTATGTCCTTTGTGAGATCATTGGGGGTGGCGTCAATTATGTACCAGCTGATTGACCTGTTTGTATCCCCAGCGATCATTCATGGAATGTCCTTCTTGTCTACGATACAGTCTGTGTATTGGTTCATCTTCCTGCTGGTGGTATCATTTTTGTTTGGCCTGGTCATTGGCAGAACAGCTATTGTACTCTTTCCTTCACTTATGGAAACACTCTCCTCTTTTTACCTCATATGAGGTATTGTGATTGATTGGTTTGTCGTCCAAGTGAGAATTATTTTTATCATTTACACCAAGCATACAACATTATGTATTGTCTTCAATTGCCTCACAAATTAATAGTAGCAGCTGCTCCACACCATCACAAGAATCAAAGAAATCCTGCTACCTCTCATCTTATCATTAAAATTTGAAAAAGTATGAAAAACAACACAAGGAACAAATTACAATAAAAATTCCTGTCATACAAAAAAAAAACCCCAAACACTAAAAACCAAAACAACAGCCAAAATACATCCTGACACACAAATGAAAACAATATTGTTTGACTAAAACTGTTGATATTGCTATTGTATTCACTGTGGATGGGTATTAGAAACAGGAACATTAAGAATCCCTAAATTTTGCTCTTAAGCTTAATGTTTCTTGTGACTTTTTAGAATCCCTCCTTTTTAAATGCTCTCAAAGAGAATGCACAAAAACAGGTCCCTATAGCTCTTAGATTTACTAGGACAGTTTATTTTGTTAGAACTGTTTTTTCTCCAGGAGGGCATTATGAGCTGAGATTTCTGCATAGACTAAAAGTTAAATTCTGTTGCCAATAATATTCCTAGATCATACACAAGCTGGAAAGACCCACTTTAATTTCTGGTTTATGTTTTAAAGCTTGCATTTTAATGTTCAAATAGAACATAAATGTGTTATTAATTTGAACCCTGTTATTCTTCACAAATCATAATATATGTAATTATAATTATTTTTGGAGAGTTGTTGATATTTAGGCCTAAATCCTCAATCATTTAAGTTATTTTAATTTAAATTAACTTCCTGCATTTCCCTCCTTCTTTCATCCTTAATTTCTTTTCTCTTCTGTCCACTGTTTCCAGTTTGGCCTGATAGAGAACCCACTGACAAGAATGTTTTTTTCAATTTATTTATGCAACTCTGTTTCAGGACCATTTTTTCCTCTAACCTCTACTCTTTCTTGCCTGGCCTAATTTTCTCCAGGTCTTAATCTTTCTTTTTCTCCTTTAGCTGATAGTCTTTCTCTTTTCTAATATCCCTGTGATCTTAATACTACTTTTGTTCATCTGATGATTTCATGACCTTGTTGCAGAGCCACTCACAAAACAGACAGCAGTAGCTACACAAAACTTCCCCACTAGCAATTTCATCAGCACTGGATATGGTCAGTGGATAATCCATGCAGCATCACCTGGAGCACTCCCAGCACTAATGTTTTTTGCCATAGGTCTTTCCCTCCTGGATCATGTGTTTGAAACATTTTACCTCAGGAAGGTTCAGTCCTGCACCTGGACTAGATGGGAATCTGGGATGATATACATAGCCCCTTTATCTGCACCACTCTAAAATGTTATGGGGCTTTGTTTCAGCCTTTCCATGACCACCACGGGGTTGGACCACTTCTCTCACGCATCATATGTCTGGGGGTGGAGGTGCACATTTCTGTCTACACAGTAATTCCTCTATCGACATCCTGCAGTGTTGCAGAGGCACCCACAAAACAGACATCAGTAACTACCCAAAATGTGGGTTTATTATAGTGAAAAGTTACCTGACACAGGCAGACCAAAGCAAATTACAAGTTCAGATGTGAGGGAGGAATATGCTACCACACAACTATTTCCTAAGTTTTGCAAAAATTCTTTTTTGAAAGATAAACCAAAATGTGCACATCCTCACTCATAAAAGGGAAACCTTCCATGTAAGGGTACCAAGAAGGGTCATCATTCACCCCAAAAGGGATGAGGGCTCACCCCAGGATATATCCAGAAGAATTACTCACCAAAAAGAGGGTGTGAGGGCTCACTCAGTCTATGGAAGTTTCCTTGGGCAGTGTCCCAGTCTAAGGAGAGTCCACGACTGCAGATCCACTGCTCTGAGGGGGACTGACTCATACTGACTCTCCAGTGGGGCTCCATTTATCACCTAGTCGAGTCTGAACTGTGGTCATACTAATTAACTGGGGGCAAGTGCATGAGAGAGGCAAGATAAGGACCAGAAACAAAGCAATCAATTTTTAGTGACCATGAAGCCTTCATCTTTATTAGGTCTATGGCAAGCCCCAGTCATTGTCAGACTGTTTGTCAGGGCATGTACATCTGTCCCATACTTTCTGCCTGATCTTCCAAACATCTCCACCACTGCTTCCTGCTTCAAACATACTTTAAAACCTTTCTTTCCTCTTCTGGGCATGTTGTTGTTCTGCCCATTTCTCATCTTTCTTCTTTGATTCACCATTCATCCTCAAATGCATAGATGTAAAATTCTGCTATTTTGTAGTGGGTTAACCCTGGCTGAGCACCAGATGTCCATCAGGCCTCTGTATCACACACACCACACCCCCCCTCCACCACTTCCTCTCCCTCCTCTTCAGAGCAAAAGGAGGAAGGAAAATAAGATGGAAATAAAACCCTTGTGGGTAAAAACAAAGGCAGTTTAATGAGAAACAAAGCAACGCCGAGCAATGCCGCAAAAGGAGGCGAAGAAACAAAACAAATGTTTATTCTCTACTTCTCATCAGCAGGTGATGTCTGGCCTCTTCCTGGGAAGCAGGGCTCCAATATGCATAGCAGGTAGCAGTTGTTCCAGAGGACAAAGTAGTAGCGCCCCCCGCCTTTTACCAGCTTTATAGCTGAGCTGATGTCATATGGTATGGAATATCCCTTTGGTCACTTCAGTTCAGTCTCAGTTATGTCTCCTCCCAAGCTCCTTCCACCCCATCACACTGAGGGGGGGAAGTTAGAAAGAGCCTTGGTGCTGTGCGAGCACTGCTCAGTGGTTGTCACAACATGGGTGTTATCAACACCCTCTAACTCCCAACACAAAAGCACTGCACCATGAGGGCTGCAATGGGAAAATCAGCTCAGCCAGACCCAGTACACATTTATATAAATGAATGAGACAAGGATTTTTGTCTGGAGGCTTTTCAGCTGCAAGTTTAATTTCTGGACTCATCACGGAAACAGAAATTTGCCCATTTGTGTGACACCAGGCAAACCACTTCATCTCTCTGTGCCTCTGTCCATTCTCTTTTCACTGCTGGGAATAACAGTTTCTGTCTTTTTCATATGGCTTCAGTGGGAATAAAGAGGTGTAGAATTATAACAGAGTCAGACACCATGGTAATAGGGTGTCACGGACAATAAGGCGAACTTGCCTCAAAACTCTTAGGCCGGTACAGGCTCTATGGTGGAGATACAGGAGGAGTTGGTGTTCTTGCACAGCTGCCAGCTCTGTGGTGGAGGTACTGGAGGAGTAGGTAGACCCTAGTGGAGAGAGGGCTGACTAACTTCACTCCCCTGCCTACAACACAGCATGTGCACAGACAGGGTCAAATACTGGTCAGACACTTTATTGAGTTATCTGATCAAAACAACCACCCAAGACCCCATGAGATTCCCCCTGCCTCATTTCGAGATGATTCTCAAGTCTACAGTATGTATGCACAGCTTAAAGAGCACCCAGCAATTTAGACACTCCCCCAGAGGAGGGCAAACCTCTATAAAACCTTGAGACACAAAAGAATCATCACCAACCCACCACATATAGACCAAGGTCTTGACTCAAGACAACACCACTGGATCCATGGGTGGTAACACCTTTTCTTTTTTCTTAACTTCCTCTTATCACTTTCTGTCTTATTTCCTAATTCTCTTCTACTTGCTTTTATAAAGCTTAAGTATTGCCACATTTTTAGCCTTCAATTGCAAGTAAGGAAACAGGTGTTCAGCCACATGCCTTTATCCACAACGTTTACTGGTTGTCATTAGGAAGACCCAATAAACAATTTTGCGTTGTTTCTGAGTCACTGTGGCTTCACCACCTCTGTGGCCATGCTGTGTAGTGATAGCCCATTTTCAGGATATTATAAAGATTCCTGTCCCTCGTCACCCCTGTGCAGGATGAGACACAGGGTTATGTAGAAATCTGAGACTGACCAGAAGTTTGTGGCACTATACACACGTTTCATATGGCCTCAGGACAACAAAGTGAGGCATATTTGCTGTCTAGTGTATTCACAGAGCAAAAGGCTGGAAAGGATGTACTTCTGTGTTTCAGAGAGTGTATACAATGGATACTTATTCTTCTTCACCTTATCCAGGATATTAATACTACTAAAGATTTTTTTCCAGCTTCCAAAGACCTTCCAAAGAACTTCAGCACAATCATTAATTATCCCAACCATGTGGAGGTGACCCCACAAAACTATTTCAGATTGTCTAGTTTGTTCTTTCTTCTGGATTCCAGGGGAATAATGGATTAAAAATCATAGTCTGAGAAGCAACAGCATTTTTACTTTTGTTTTCAAATTCTTGATACAAATAATTTAAATCTCTGTATTATCTTTGATTTTGTTCACTATTCTCTTCGTAAGTGCAATGAAGGAAAAGTTCTGAAACCTCTGAAATTTGATTCTGGAACTTTATGAAGTTCCAGCCCAAAACATATCAGTCCTATTTTGGGCTATATACTTCTATAAAAGCAATTTCTTTTGTAACATGCTTAAGACATTCTTTTTTCTCTTCTCCAGTGTTTTCCTGTTGTTTCCTATCTTATTTCATCAAATTGTATTGTACATTTTTATTTTTTTTTTTTTTACAACTGATTGTAATTTTCATTTCACAAACATAATTTGATAGTTTTGTAAGACGGAGCAGAAGGAGGAGGGAAAAAAAACAGAGCAATTAAAAAAAACTTCTTCAGTAATTATGGTTTTGTACTTAAATGTTATCCACAGAAGTGGTTGCATTTTTTTTTCTGCTTTGCTTTGTTCTAAAAATCTGAACAAATTTCATAAATTTATTTGAAAGGAACTTTCTCTGGGAGTAATCTGTCTTTTTTACTCTTTATAGATGTTGACATAATAGGTTTGATGTTTAATGAAGAGGTATTTTTAGCCACCTAGAAGGAAGAATTAAAGACAAGTCATCAAGACATAGTCAACTTGTAAGTTATTAAACCCTGGGGAGGCAGACAGTGTACCAGACACTGTCCATGTGTTCCTAGTTGCAGTTAGAAAAACTCGATTGTTAGTTGTGTGTTCACACACATTCAGTAAGTAAATTAAAGTAAGAACGGGATGAGTAACATAACACTGATTTCCTGAACACTGGTTTATTTTTGAAATTTATATGTATTGCAACTCTCCGAGTGGAAGAAATTTGTTAGGAAAGCAGTTCTGAATAAAAAAAGCTTTTTTTCTGAAACTCTAATTTGAATAAATGTAGCTCCGAGCCTCCAGTATGCTACTATTCAACATGTTAAGAAAAACCAAAAAAGCTCTTATATAAGAGATCAGTGCAAGATGATTCTCTGACTGCCAAGTCATGTAGAATAAATCATACAAATATGCTAACATGTCAAGTCAAAGTTCATTTCTTCAGGGAAGATTTCTTTGTTCTGAAACCAAAGGAAGATAAAAAATGAATAATAATTGTGAGATGTAGGTCATAATTTTGTTCCACTGGTTTTGGTAGTAAAAGATATGTTTGCAAATGTATTAGTAGCTTATACCATAGTGAAGTAAACACAGTATGAGTCATAAAGGGATTTCTTTATATTATCCATTTTGTAAAATTTCATTGTTTCAATATGAATTTTTAACACAGAATTTGAAAAACACTGTGATTAAACTCTGACTTCTTTCTTTTCTTTCCCTGTAGAAAACTAAAAAGTACTGTAAGACCTTCACCAAGGAATTTTGAGCTTCAGCAGTTTGCTCATAACTTGGGAAAAAAAGCTCTGGGAAATAATATAATATTATTCAGTCTATAATTTAATATCAGGTAATTTTAACAATATGATCCCAATAGTGGATTTTTATTCTGTTCATGGTTCCTTCTCTTCCCATGTAGAAGGAAATAACTGCATACTTTTCTCTTTTGTCTTCCTCTCAAAGCTAGAAATCACATTGATTAGATGGCAATGTGCATCTGAAATACGTACACAACTACATGCATACATGATAAATAGACCTTATCCTCTTCTCCAGTAGCACTACACCAAAAGTAGCATTATGAGGACATTTTTATTTTAAATGATGTATTTAAGTCTATTTGGAAGCTGGGGGTGGATCATTAAGGAAAAAACTAATACAACTGCACAATATTTTTATACAGAATCATGTTTTCCACTGATAAGATCTCATATCAGCTGAGTTTGAAATGAATGATGAGGATGAAAGGGGATGTAAGAGAAGGTAGTACGGTTTTGTGGGGGTGTAGTGCTTTGGATGTTTCCAACAATGAAGGATTTTCCTCATCAGAATCTGGGCAATGCACTAAACTTCATACTTCTATGGAGAGCTCAACAAATTGATAAAGGAAATGAAACAGATCCTTCGTTTGTGCTTACTGTGGAAAGCCACAGACAGTAAAAACACAGTAAGAAAATACTGAAGTGAAAGACAGGAGAAATTCAAAACTTCATTGGATATGATTTTTTGTTTGTTTGTTTGTTTTTAAATACAGAAGGAAAATGGAGGAAATCAGGACTTTTTTTTTTTAAATATTTCTCCCAGCAATGCATATTATTATGAGGAAGCTAATCAGAAGAGGGCTCTGTGACTTGAAGATTCTGTAGCACTTTATGTAGAAAATTTTTCACTTGACACAGGTAGAGATTGACGTTGAAACTGTTTTTTATAAAATGAAATGTATTTCACAGTACATAATTGCAACAATAGAGAGGTAAGTTTTTAATTAAAGAACCTGAAAAAGGTACGTAAGTCTGTAAGCACATGATTGTTGTGTTTCTAGTTCTGTAAGGAACGTCAGGGGCAGCTCAGTATTAGGTGGGATAGCCTTTAAGAATGACAATTTTGTAGTTATTACTGAAAACTGTACTTATGAAAAGGACACATAAAGGTCATTTAAAATAAGAAGAAAGATATAAATGTTTTCTACTGGCTTCAAATGCAAACAAACAGTGGGAAAGTTATTGATATGTTGCTTACATCAAAAGCACAGGAGAAATCAAACAGATAATTCTGTATTGTTGTATTGCATAGAAAATCTAGACTCCAAGACTGAGGTGTTTAAAACAAACTGGAAAAGGGGACTTTGTACTTAGTTTTTATTTCTAGGCCACCTGAGCATACCTTCTGGAAGCTCTTCTAGCTTCCTGTATGATTGTTATTAGGTAAGTTTTCCTAGTCATTATATGCTTAACATAATAATTAAGATGTTAAATGGAACTTTGTTTAGTCGGGATAACTT
This sequence comes from Merops nubicus, assembly GCF_000691845.1. Taxonomy (NCBI): domain Eukaryota; kingdom Metazoa; phylum Chordata; class Aves; order Coraciiformes; family Meropidae; genus Merops; species Merops nubicus. The sequence goes on from NW_008602069.1 coordinate 12,144, forward strand.
TAAATAGTTACCAGGGAAATAAAGGGGTTTACATATAATCTTCTTTCCCAATCCAACACTTCAGTTAAAAATTATGTACTACAGGTAAAGTGAACAGAAGTATGCAGAATGATTCTGATTCTGTCTAGTTATTATTTAATATAATCAGTTATTCTATAATGCCAAACACTGGAGATTCTAGCAGAGCCTCAAAAGTATTCAAACAATAGCATGGCGAAATTGAAATAATGAACTTACACAATGATTGTGGTTATGCATTGTGTCCTAAATATTCAGAATTTCACTCTGTATGTGTAGTTTGGAAGAGCACAAAGTGATGTAAACACCTTAAACAATATAGAAGTACTAATAGTGGACCTGCTGAGGTGATAGGGCAGTAACAAATCCATACGGTTATCTCCTTGTAAAGATTTCTTCTTCCCAGCACTTTTTGCTTGCTTTTACTTGGGTGGGTTCCAGGTCCATTTGATTCATACTAAAAATGAGTAGCAAAAATACCTCACCACCTCCATCTCAGGAATAAAATATGCTAGGCAAATTAATGATTCATTTTGGGACCCTGAATATCTAAGCAATAAATTCTGATTACTTCACAAAGTGTTTTGAAGAAAAAAGTATAATGCAAACCTAATGGTTGACACTGTATTGTTTGATAATAAAGCTTTTAAAAGTGCATAGTAAAATGTAACTGAGAATTTAAATTTTCCTACTTCATTTCCATCATCTCTTAAAAGAAAAATCTTCTATCCCTATAGAACAGTTACAGACTTTTTTTTTTTTTTTCCCCCACATGCTTTTATTTCCTTTCACTATGTAGATTATAGTTATCAGCTTCATAATTGGAGAAAACTGGTTTGATCTCAGAAGAAGCTTCACATTGCATTTCAGTAGCAATGAGCTGTTTTCCAAGGTAGATACTTATTTTAACAAAATAGTTTTAAACACATGGAGAATGAGGTGCAAAAAACCTTCACAGACTGACAATACAATATTGCAATACTGATTTCTTTATTTTTCTTCATACCAATATTGCTGTGTCCCTCCAGCAGTAGGAGAGCCAGTTACAATGTCACTGTTCCCTGCAACACTTCAATAACAGAAATAAAATATGTATTAAAATTGTAGCAAAGAGAGAGAAAGAGATCTAGGATAATTTAAAGTTAGGTTAATAAAGTGTGGATAAAACTTCAATCTATAATTCTTCAATAAGATGCATCTATGTGTGTATAATTTCAGTATCATGAAACTGCAGTGTCAGTCAAGGGAAAAATTACATATGTAGACAGGATAAATAGTAAGTGGGATTATTCAGTTTGTAAGTTAAAGCATAGATAAAAGACCTTTCTGGATCGAAACCTAAGATGTTTTGTTATTGGTATGTCTCTAGCTTAGGTTTTTTCCCTTGTTTGTATACACACACAGATGCAAATCTTGAAAAGAGGATGAGCTGTTTCATTCTCTGTCAGAACATAGGTGTTTGCAATCTTCTTACACAGAATGAGACACACACACTAAACTTAAGTCCTAATAACTACAGAGTTTTCACATTATAGATATAGTCAGTAGCAAAGATAGTTAAAACTATTTTAATTGCTGTATATTAATATGGTACTTAAGTTGAAGTTGTGCTAAAGGAACTGTTACTAAAAGAATCATGAAATTATATGAAAAAAATACATTTAATCCAAAAGATGGTTGGGTTCTCCATTTTATTTTAAGAGTGACATGGCTGGAACAGGCAGTCATACTTCAACATGGTCAATTCTGTAACACGTTTTTAGGAAATATTGAAGCAATGAGGAGAATTGATGAATTTAATGATAGAACAGAACTAATGAGATGGTGAAATAAAAATATTGTCTTCTGTGCAACACCAAGGTATAACATTTACTAAACTCCTGTTAATAAAACTGGGGTATTATGTATACAAAGTTCTAGTGCAGTTAAAGCCCAGTGTAAGATCACGATATACACATTTAGAAAGGTGAAGGATGTAACCTTCTGCAGAGAGTAAGAGGCCAAACAGCAACCATTAACAAATATATAGGTAGCCTAAGTTTACTCTCCCACAGTCCTGTCACTGGACAGATGTTGCCTTTCATAATTTATTTAGACTAAGATGATCATATTTTTTGTCTTTGTATGTACATGCGTGACATATACCAACAATGGAAAATCTTAATGAATCTCAACGTATACAGTATTGAAGGTCTGCATGTATTTGTACAGAAGATGGCCAATAATGAAGTCTTAGAGGCCTTTCTGAAAGCTTCCTCTTAAATTATCTTATACTGATAAGATACAGACAGTTCGATTTCATAGCAAGCACACAGCTTGAAGCAGTTTAGCTAAATTCTTTTAAAATTTATTGTTGAAAAGAAAGGTTGACGTTTTATCAGTTTTTGTACTGCATACTTTGTTTATTGTTTTCTTTTTTTGCTAAACTTGAGCCATAAGTAACCTTTCCTCTTTAGGGCAAATTCAATGCCTGAAGATGTTCATAATTTATAACTTAACTGCTGCTTAGTAGGATTCACTGCGACCCAGAATGCAGTCACACAGGAGTATTCTTGAATAATGTATTTACATCTGTAACAGTAAGAAAGTAAAATATTGTTGAAGTGAAACAGGTCGCCATACTTCACAGGTGAAAAATTCTGGAATATAAGCTTTTAGGAAAAATGGGGCAGTGGTGAGAACTGATGAATTTAAAGCTAGAATTGGTGAAACTTGATGTCGTGGTTTGAGGCTTGGAATGGGGACATGACCTTCAAGCAACTGGAAGGACCCCAGGTGGGGGTGGACCATGGTATTCCCTCCCCTGCCCACACACATTCTGATAAGAGGCAGGGAGTGGTTTCTAATTTCACTCCTGCCTTGGAGCTCGGAGAGGGAGGTTGTCCTTTCACTCCGTGGGACCCTGGAACCATTTCTGAGGGTTTTGTATATTTTATTTTTTGTACTTTTCCCCAAATCTTTGTATATATTATTTTCCTTACCTCCCTTTTTCGTTTTCTGTTCCTTGTTAAACAATATACTTCATTTTTTTTCCAAAGTCTCTCTCTCTCTCTCTCGGGGGGGGGGAGAGGCGAGTACATAGTTCTGTTCCATGTGGGTCCTGCCCTGAACCCCTTTTTACACGGAACCAGGACATAATTGGCACCCAACGTGGGGCACGAGCAAAAGAGATTTTGCATTGAATAATTTTGGGAGTTAAGAAAATGCTCTT
>NW_008602070.1:0-270 GCF_000691845.1 Merops nubicus
CACCGTCCCCCACGCCGCGTCTCCCCAGGGAGCGACACGTCCCCCAGCTCCTTCCTTGTTCCCGGGGGGCTTCTAAATTCTCCTCGACGTTGGCCGTGGGTGATGCCCTGGGCCTTGCAGTGTGGATGATGCAGGGGTCTGTGGATATTGCAGACTCTGGGCTCGGGGTGTATCCATCAAAACTGCCAAAGAACCTGCTCCTGTCAAAGACATTGAGGCTTCCTCCTCATGCTGAGATCTTTAACAAAAGGGGGCTAAGCACTTCAGCAG
>NW_008602070.1:283-13796 GCF_000691845.1 Merops nubicus
CCTAAGTGTTGGCTGAGTGCATGTAATTTAGGGACAGAAATGCCACAGCAAATTTCAGGGACCAGTGCTGCCGTGTTTTAAAAATTCAGCACAGGATCACTGGGTCAGGTGGTCCTGTTCAATGTTGTTACACCAACTTTTGGGTGTCCACAGGTTTTTACTCCCACTGAGAGCATGTGAATGTCTTCAGAGATGCTTTAACAGCACATTTGATCTCCAAGTGAATGGTCTCAACGAGGTCCTTGCCATGTGATACCTCATTCCTGTGGGCAATCGTGCAGGTTTTTATTCTTTGGGCTGTGATTCCCCTGTGGCAAGCTAGCATATAGGATCTGGCAGCTCCAACAAACCTGGAATTGGTGTGCTGGTGGACTTTGCTGTCAGGATCCAACAGTTCTTTGTAAAAATTGAGTGGCTCTGTTGCAGACCAGCATGCATCTTACTTGAAGAAAGTCCCCTTTTAGTGGTAGGAGACAGGAAACAACAGAGTGATTAACTTATTCCTGAAGTATGTGCTTAACTCATGGAAATAAATTAAGAAGCTTTTTTTTCCCCTTCTGCTATATGTGTAGTTATTTATGATGTCTAGTGAGGAGCCAGATCCCAAAGCAGTGTTCCTTATTCCCTAGGTAAAGAACAGGAAACTTATTTCTCGACTGTTCTTCATTATGAACTCTGGAGTTCACTGTAGTGATGTTTACCTTTACTGCGAGTAAACCTGTGGCTGCCCTGTTGCATGTGATGATTTCTTGGATTAGCTCTGTTAATCCCACATAATGTCAAGATGATCTCTCCCTGTTTCTCCTTTCATGTTATTCTTGTAGAGCAGAGGGTGAAGACTGCTTCCCCTGTGTACGGTCTGTTACAGTTAGAGAGCTGAGATGGTGGTTTTGGCAGAGGAGGCCCAGTTGCAGTTAACTGTAGGATTTCCAGCAGTTTCAACTGACTCTGGATCACACTTCTGTGTAACTGCTTTTATACTCTGTTCTCTCGAGTATTTATGCACAAAGAATGCCTCACTGAATAAGTTTCCTTTTCTCAGATAAAAAAAGCATATACAGATATCCTACAGATTATATTCCATAGAAACAAAAACAAAACCAAAGAAGACATACAAATAAGCCTTGTTGTAATATGGCCTGAGTCAGGTGAGGTGTGCAAGGCACCACAGCCTTAAAGGGAGAAACAAACAGGAGAAATTTTACTTTAGGATCAGTATTAACCTAAATTGGATGTAGAAAACAACTTTAAAGATTAAAATAAATTCAAAGATTAAGATAAAACTTAACTTACCTTAAAGCTTAAGATAGACTCAAAATTACTAATTTTTCATGACCAAATAATTATTTCAAATGTGAACAGGAAAACCCACTTATTTCCACAGCTCTAATAAAATCACAGAGGACATGTAGGTCTTTAAACAGCAGTTCCTACATACTTCTTTGTGACTTTGTCTCTAAAAGCTGCTGTAAAGTTTCTGTATCTTTAGCTGTACTCCTGCTTTAAATATCTATGACATGAAATTGACTATTAAATTTAATTGACATTAAAATGAATTAACTAAATACCAACAACCATTACCATTGAGAGAAGAAAAACAAACAAACAAACAAACATTGCATTGTGAAATGGGATTTCCAGTACGTCAAATGGACACTTTTCTGCACTTTTTTTCTGCAGAAATCTTTTCCAAAAAAGTACAAGAATGACTTGGGGGGTTTCTTCAAAACATTTTTCTTTTCTAGATCTCACCCTGATCTCCTGTCCTGCCTGTTTCCTTGACAGTCCTATTATATTCATGGCTTTCACCACCTTTTTCGAAGTGGAGAAAAGCATCTGACCTTGCTCTGGGGGTGACACTGGGGAAAATAACACTGTAACCCAAAGGCCCCAAACATAAAGGTGTGTGCATCTTTGTGGGCATTTCTAGGGCAGGCTCTGTCCCATAGAAGAAACCCTTCCTCAGCAGCCATGAATAGCTTCAGAATGCTGGAACAGAGCAGAGCTAATGAATTGCCCGTTAATGCCCCATCCATGCTTATGACAGTTAGTAAAGGCACCAGTGACAAGGTAATTTTTAATAGGATGAACGGTGTGTCAGAATACTAATAGGGCACTAAAAGGAGTGGTTTCCAGGGGAGTCACCTCATTGCTCAAGTGAGAGAGGGGACTATTCCCTCTGGCCCTTTCCTCAGAGCTTCCAAAGACTGTCACCTATAATGATCCAAATCTCACAGCCTCTTCTGAACTACTGCTTAATTGGGAAAGTACTTCAGAGAACAAAAAGAGTCGGTCCTGCAAGCAGCTGAGCTTCCTGAACCTCACTGAGCTTAACTTCAGCCTTGCCGTGTTTGCTTAGACTTGATGGATTCAGCTGGTTAATGGTTAATTATTTGGGTTGTCTAAGTAACCCCTACCAGAGACTAAGCCCTTCAGGGTTGCAAACTGCCTGAAAGAGTGGGAAGATGCAATCCTTAGCACCCAAGAGCTCCTTGGCACCATGGCAAGATGAAGGGCATCCCCTGCATGTAGACTGGCAAGGGAATACTGGGAAACAGCAAGTCTGTGCTGTTGTTGAGCCAGACCTGCTTGCCCGAATGTAACTGTGGGGGAAATAAGTGGGTAACAAGGATGGGTAACAAAAACACTGGGAAGTGTGAACAGGCTTCTATGCAAAAGGAGAGGCAGGAGGGTGTGACTACCCTTGGCCAAGAAAGAAGCACAGAATAATGGCATGGGAGAGATAGTTGAAATATTGCTATTTATCCTTCACGATACGGGAAGAAATTAAAAAATAAGTATGTAGATTTTTTAGCATTACATATTGACCCGAGGATGCCATTGCATGGGACTTCAGAGACAGAAGAATTTTTGGAAGAACATGTTTACAGAGAGACGAACATGAAGAGCTAAGTTTTCCAGAGCACAAGCAGCTGTTAGCTGATGGTGGCTGGCAAAACATCTGAATGTGACTGTGGTCTTAACTTCTTCTTCCGATGCTCCCATTGAGTACCAGTCAGAAAGGTACTACAGTCTGAAAGGGACTTGGAGCTTGTAGAACCCTGCCATGGGTAAGGCAACCACTTGCACTCATCAAAACCAGATCAGTTCAGTCCTTGGACTCTACAGTGGTAACCCTGAAGATACTTACACTCAGCTTTTGGCATTTTGTGAGCCTAGTGCACTTATTTTTAAGTAATCAGTGCAGTAAACGCAGGACACGAGACAGAATGGTACTGGCAAAATTACTCCCTTGTGTGATAGTAAAACCATCATATCTTACCTGCTGGCAGTAAATGTATCAAGGGCTACTTCATAGAAAAATGCTGTATGCTATAGATCACTGGTTTAATAATGAAAAATAAACACACTGAACCCTCAGTTTGAAAAAGTTGGTGAGCTTTACTGTAGATGTGCCTGAGATACATTGAAAAAGATGTGTCCTGGTCAGATTTCTTCTGAAGAAACCTTGTAATCTTCACTTTTTCAAGGACCTCCACCAAAATCAATGGAACTATTCATTATTAAGGCTTATTAATGTGAAAGCACATTTACTTTACAGGAACCAGCTGCAAGAGTCCTCTCTTACCAACCAAAGATTTATCTACCTAGCAAAGATTTATTGCTCTGAAGCTAAGGTTGAAACGTGCATATCTGTATATCCCTGTAATTACAGTATGTGTCTTTTCAATTGCTTCATATATCTAGGTACTCTGAGTGGCCTGATAGCTGTATGTCAGAGAGATGTCATGAACTGATCCTTTCAGAGCCTTTGTGCTTAAATGTAATGTTTTCCAGGGACATGCCATCCCTGATATTCCTGGTTTTAATATTAGTATCATCCTGGTCACAGGTGGAGTTGTTACACAGTAGCCAGTCAGCCTTTTACAAATGATAACTGTTTTTTATTACTATTTTACTTTTCCCTGTAACCTCTGCCAGCAGCTTCAGCTGCTTGTTCCTCACCCCTCCTGGAAGCTTTCAGCCCTGACTTGGACTAAGTCCACTAAAATTGCTGTTGCTGTTTTGTTCATCCTGGAGGAGTGTCCTGGTTCCGTGTAAAAAGGGGTTCAGGGCAGGACCCACACGGAACAGAACTATGTACTCGCCTCTCCCCCCCCCCTTCGAGAGAGAGAGAGAGAGACACTTTTTAAAAAAAATGAAGTATATTGTTCAACAAGGAACAGAAAACGAAAAAAAGGGAGGTAAGGAAAAATAATATATATAAAGATCAGGGGAATAATACAAAAAGATAAAATATACAAAACCCTCAGAAATGGTTCCAGGGTCCCACGGAGTGAAAGGAGAACTTTCCTCTCCGAGCTCCAAGGCAGGAGTGAAATAAGAAACCACTCCCTGCCTCTTATCAGAGTGTGTGTGGGAAGGGGAGGGAATACAATGGTTTCACCCCCACCCGGGGTCCTCCCAGTTGCTGGAAGGTCACGACCCCATTCCAAGCCTCAAACCACAACAAGGAGAAAGGGATTTGGAGGAGGAGGGGAGGCAGAAATGAGCGGTGAAGCGGGGGAGGCAGCAGCCTTGTGTCAAGCTCCTTCTGACACAACAGAAACTTTCTCCAGCCATGGTAGATTTGCTGGTAGTGAATCTACTACCTGTTCTTTCCCGTACCTCAATTATATTGGATACAAAATGACTAGTTTGTCTGGCAGTCCTCTCCTGTGGGGCCAGAAACCTCCTGCTTTTGAGGGGAGAGGAGGAGGAACACAGAAACAATCATTGCTTTAACTATTTTCTTGAAATCAGTGATCAACTGCTTTTACAGAGCAAAATTAAGCAGCTGTTCACCACAAGTCTGACTCACTCCTCACTGACAGACACAAAAAAAATCTATGTATGTCAGTATAGATCAATACTCATCTATTTATAGGTATTCAAGAGTTATATGAATATACAGGTAATATGCAGTACATGCATGTATGAAAATGTGACCAAACAGCCTTAGACCTCAGTGGTGCTCAGGGGCCCAAGGACCAAAAGGACACTATTTCCTTTTGCTCTGCCTTTTGTTAATAAGTTCTGGGACTGCATATACAGTTACCAGTCCAGTGGCAAGATGGTAGTTTGCCAGCTATCTGGTTTAAAAAAATCAGGTCTGCTATGATTACTTTAGCCTCAACGGTTGCCCTGTGGCTGTGATGTGTGTACAGATTGCTCTGTGCCTGCACGGCAGCCCTGTTGTCCCAAAAAGCTGAAGAAAAAATTCGTATTCTGATGGTGGGGAGACCAGAAATTTGCAGTTGTGGCTGCTCAGCCCTTGTTCAGCTTAGGACTGTGCCTACATACCCCAGCTTTGTAATGGCATCCCCTCTAGCTGTGACACTCTGTGTCTCCTGCAGTGGTCCCTGAAGGCTGACAACAGGGCCCTGTGCAATACAGGGATAGAGAAAAGACCCCAAGAGGGGGAAGAGTATTCAGCATTTTCATGGGGCAGATGCCTAAGACCATCACTTGGACATGTAGACAACTGATATCTTTCACCTCTGAAGCACTTCAGCAGAAGGAAAGTGTGCTATTTCTCTTTGGAATCAGCCCTCAGGCCTTTCTTGAAATTAAGCACATTATAAGACAATTATATACAGAATAAGAAAGTAATCATAGAATAGTTTGGGATGGAAGGGACCTTCAAAAGCCATCTAGTCCAACCTGCAATGAGCAGGGACATCTTCAACGAGATCAGGTTGCTCAGAGCCGCATACAACCTGACCTTGAATGTTTCCAGGGATGGAGCACCTACCACTCCTTTGAGCAACCTATTCAAGTGTTTCACCACCCACATAATTAAAAAGTTCTTCCTTATATCTAGGCTAAATCTGCCCTCTTTTAGTTTAAAGTCATTACCCTTTCTCCTATTGCTACAAGCCTTGCGAAAAAGTTTATCCCCATCTTTCTCATAAGCCCCTTCTACATACTGAAAGGCCACTATAACATCTTCCAGGAGCCTTCTCTTCTCCAGGCTGAACAACCCCAGCTCTCTCAGCCTGTCCTTGTAGGAGAGGTGTTCCAGACCTCTAATCATTTTGGACCTGCTCCAACAGGTTTGTGTCCTTCTTGTGCTGAGGACTCCAGAGCTGGACACAGTACTCCAGGTGAGGTCTCACCAGAGTGGAGCAGAGCAGCAGAACCATCTCCCTTGACCTGCTCGCCATGCTTCTTTTGATGCAGCCCAGGATCTGGTTGGCTTTCTGGGCTGCAAGTGCACACTGCTGGCTCATGTCCAGCTTTTCATCCACCAGCACTCACGAGTCCTTCTGCGCAGGGCTGCTCTCAGTCCCTTCATCCTCCAGCCTTGATACTGAGGATTACTCCAGCCCAAATGGGGTATCTTGCAAGATGCAGGATCTTGCACAGTAATGGGAAAAGTCCTTTTATTTGGAACCTTGAAGCTGAGCAGCAATGAAATTCTGTAAAAGTCTGGGCCCAAAATTAATGATTTAAAATTAAAAATAGTAATTATAGAATCCTAGAATTGTTTAGGTTGGAAAAGACTTTTAAGATCGCCAAGTCCAACCATTAACTCACCACTGCAAAGTTCACCACTAAACCATGTCCCTCAGCACCAGGCATACACATCTTTAAATACCTCCAGGGGTGGTGACTCCACCACTTCCCTGGACAGCCTGTTCCAGTGCTTCACAACACTTTCTGGGAAGAAATTTTGCCTAATATCCAATCTAAACCTCACCTGGAACAACCTGAAGCCATTTCCCCTTGTCCTGTTGCTTGTTACTTGGGAGAGCAGGCCAACAACAGCAGATTTTACCAACATCTTGGTTTTACCTGAATGAGACTCTCAGGTAGGAGTGTCACAAGCGATAGCGAGTAAAGCACTGGTTGGATTCTGCTCTTTCTGGAAGCCACTGGGATAGTGTTGTAGAATTTCAAGACCATACAGTTGGTGTGGATGGCCAGTGGGGTATAATCTAAAGCACATTTTACCTCCGTTTATTGCAAACCAGCTGACAATGCAGATAATACACCTTCCTTAGAAATGCCAGCTGGTCATTTAGAGAAAATGCAGAGTTTTTGGGGCCAAGGGTGTCCCAAAAGGCTCTACAGCCTGCTCCCTGCCCTGGAGAGGGATGCCCTGGACATAGTGTAGCCCTGTCCCCTTGACGGGGGCTGCTGTGAACAGAGCTGTGGTGGGGAAAGCCTTGGTGCACCCTTTCCTTTTTGGCTGTGAGGCAGCACTGAGGAGCCAAGGACTGTTTGTTTGGGTCTCCAGCCCTGCTGCGAGTCCAGCAGTTTAGCACCCAACATCTCTGTCTCCTGTCATGCAAGGCTGAGTGCCCTTTCCATGGAAACTTGGCAGGAAGTGGGACAGCAGGTCCAGGGAAGCTGTCCAGAGCAGTGCAGCTCTGGGGAACACCATACAGGATTTTCTGTGAACCAGGAATGCAGAAAGCTCTTGTCCTGGGCAAGTGATCACAACACCCAGGCAGAGGAGATTAAACCCTGGGCAGAAACAACCGTCTGATTTACACACACAAGCCCCTTCCAATATGGAACGTGGGCATCCGAGCAGCTCTCTCCATACTGAGGGGCTCAGCCTACCTGAAAACCACAGAGAGGTCAGGAAAGGCCCTCTTTGGGTTAATGTGCCTACCCCAGCCTCATTTCAGGAAAGTTTTCATTAGGGCTGCAGCACTGGTGACAGCTACTGCTAAGGCTGCCAAAGTGTTTCCATTATGTTATATCTCTCTGTTTTCACTTGTTTGCAACTGTCCAAAAGTTTCACCTAGAAGGCTGAAATCTTCCAGACCTTCTCTCTAGCTGGAGGTGAAGAGTTCTGTGGAAAGTTGGGGGAAAAAAAGAAAGAGAGAGGAAAAAAAAGTGGTTCTGCTTTCTGCTGTTTTTGAAACGGTGGCATCCAGGCAGGGGTGATAATTTAAGAAAACAAAATTTAATAAAAGCAAACATTGCTATTGTACCTTTGGAAATTACTGATACTTTGAATTTTGGATGAATCTCTAAATAATATTTTATGTTGTGTTCTAGCTAATTTTTACTTGGCCTTTTCTGCATCCTTTCCTTCAGCTCAGGGCAGCTTCAGGCAGTGCTGCCTGCCTTGTGCTGCTCAACTTCCAGCTGCCTCTTCCCACTCCCTCTGCTCTCTATCCACAGCTCCAGGCTTGACACCAGTTCTGCAACCTGACTGAAGTCCTCACAAACCCACTGAACCAGGGCCTGGGTGGTTCCTGTGACCAGTTGTGTTCTTCCCCAAGTGCACCTTTGCTGTCAGCATAGGGACTGTTCTTGTCACCTGAAAATAGATATGGTGAAATTCTGAAACTTCTGCTGTGCTGGACTGTGTTGGGGTGGGTCTGGAAGTTGCAATATCCTCCACCTGGAGTTTTAATGCAAGTATCCGTTCAGAACCCGAGGTGGGCTGCAGACAATAGACTGTTAAACCACATGGCCACGTAGCATGAAACTCTAGGTAATAAATTTACAATGTAAAAATCAATTAGCATTAATGGAGTTTTTATTAGCATCAAATGTAGGTGCTGTGATTTCTCTTGCAAGCATGCAAAGCAGAGAAATCTGAAGCTAAATAAGCTGTAGCAATTAATCATGCTTTTTAATTCAGTTTACTCCTTAAACTGGAGAATGTCTTCCTCAGACTACTCATTTGAAATTGTTTCTGAGCTAAACAAGGGTTGCAGTTCTAGGTCTCTGCAGTTGGTGTATGGAGCCATACAGTTGGCTTAAAATGAGCCAGTTCACATTTGAAAACCCACGCTTCACAGTTCTCTGCAAAAGAAACAACCAGCCATCTCATTAACATTTCCAGTAACCACTAAAGGAAACCCAAAGTAATCCATTCACTCTAAGGGATGTGTTTTTTCTTTTATATAACACATTGGCTTGGAGGTTTGTATCCTCTTTTGGGTAGTTTTTCTCTGGAGAAGATAGAAGACTGCTCCTACCCATAGCTATTTGTGGTGTTCCTTGCACACAGGCAGTAATAGGACGTGGTTCAGGCTGTGAAGAACTCATTCTCAGACACTGTTGATGGATGGTGGAGCCAACAAAAATATCCAAGTCAATAAAATCAAGACCAAGTCAAAATACTTCAAACTGAATAATTAAAACATGGGAGACAGACAGCTTCATGTGTGGAAATGGAAAATCAAGATATGGAAATTCAGGGAAGAAAAAGACTAGAGAAAAATTATGCCCTTCCTGCCTTCCCCATCCCTGCAGTCCACCGTGACTGTTGTTTTCAGATGAGGGCTTTCCCCTGACTCCGCAGTGTTTAGCTGACTCTGTTAACTACTCAGGAGGAGATTTGTGAACCATCCGTTTCCTAACAGTACTCAAAACTGTAAGATCTGACTTCTACGTTCCTGGTTACTGCACAAGATGCTAGAGCAACTTCGTTTGTGGGTGTGTGAAGGCAGAGGTCACATGAAGCTTGCTGATGGGAAACATTACAGACAAGGGCTCATCTTAAATTTTATGCCCAGCCTTCCAGGATAGATGAGCTCTATACGTTGAAGGAAATGCTTTATTTCAGTTAGGATACACAGCCCTATTACTCCTGGAAGTAAAGGCCAAAACCTGTTTGTTCAAAAGCTCAGAGGAGATCGGTCCTTCCAAATGACAACCTAGTGGCATGGTGGCAAATCTTTATTTGGCAGGGTGGTGGCTAGATGACTTACTGAAGTGTGGAATAAGCCATAATAATGTTCAATGAGGTGATTAAAATCTGCATCTCCTGGAAGAAACCTTAAAAAAAAAGCTGCCAAAGGAGGCCCTGCAGGTGAAGTAAGCAAGAAGGATGCTTATTTTGTGTATCCTGCAAGTACAAGTAAGGTGCAGGTTTTCATCCTAGTGAGGGCTTAGGAAGTGCTGCCCATGCCCAGCCCAAACTGTTAGGGTCCTCAGGGACCTCTCCTGGTGACAGCTGAGATCCTTATGTCACCTTTTGGTGGAGATGGCATTAAAAAAAACCTCTGAGGACCACATTTTGGAAACTTTGTCCCTAAAGTAGGAGTAGCTGTTCATGGCAATGGAAACATCAATCACAAAAGCAAGCCCAGCTCCTTCATAGTGAAAGGGTGTTGTGTTGGCAGGGGGACTCCACTGATAAAATTTGAACCATCTCAGCATCCCTGAGCCTCTACCCTCTGGCTGAGTCGTGTCAACTGGTCTAAGGGCTAGCAGAGAGAAGGTCGAAAGGAGATAGACAGGAAGACACTGTCACTTCCTCAGGAAGCCAACCTGGAAAGAATTTCACCAGCATGCATCCGATTGAAGCTCTATCAGTGCAGCACTTCAGGAAAGCTGAACACCTCATTCATCACCTCCAGGGTGCTCAGGAGGGACTTCAAATACACACCAGGTTCATCTCCTGTCTCTGGGGGGTGCAGTTTGCTGTATGGGGTTATCACTCCTCAGAGGCGGGGGCAGATAGGCATTCATATATATGTGTATTTGTACGTGTGAGTGTAAAAAAATATATATATATATGGGTCTATATATAGAACAATTTGTACCTAATTTTAAGCTTTTAGTGTCTGAGACTTCAGGTGGATGCCAGCATCTAATATAAAAAATTACTGAACAGGGAAATAATTTGTTATTAACTCCCCTTTGCAGGTAGGTGGACTGAGACAAAGCTTAGGTCACATGACCAACAGAACATTGAACCCTCCTGGCAACAAGAAGAGAAAACCAGAGCTGATGTGGAGGTCACTGGCCTGTTCTGAGGCCACATACAGCCCTTCATGTTGTGCAGCTGTAACAGAAAATGAGTTACCACCTTTCTAGATGTGCTTCCTGGAAGCTGAATTCCATGCCTGACAACATTTCCCAGTTTGAGGCAGAAATCTCCCAGCTGATATCATGTTTCCTGTCTGCAGAGATCCTGAAAGAAAGATCCACATGGAAGTGGATTTTTCTGGTAGAAAATATGAACTTGCAAGAGAAGAACTAAGCTGTTCTAACTGAGGAGAGCAGGGAGAGGGAAGTAATGGTTAGAACAAGGTTAGTAGCTAAGTGAAGGAAGGATACAGAGGTGCAAGCAAAAGTGGGAAAATGTGTGCAGAAAATGTAGAAAGTAGAGCACGGCCAAAAAATACAGAGTTCCACCCAACAGGAAACTGTACATAGCTCTAAGACATACCAGAGAAAGCAGAAGATGTGTTAACAGAAAGGAAAAGTGAAGAAGAAAACACCAGACACCACCAGCCGGCATCATCTTGACTAAGAAATTTGCAGGCGAGTTTTTCAGTGCCAAAAAAGCACAGTGCTGGGGAGTTAAAAGACACTTTGGTGTCAGGCTCTGTCCCTCTGGTCCTGAGACCTTCTCGACCTCTCACAGGCACCGCTCACCACGGTGAGGATACTATGACATGCACGACATATTTTGTATTCTCCTGAGTCACATATGCTTCTCCTTCAAAACAACTGTTGTCTTTCAGCTTTTTCCCTGTGAGGGAATAAGCTTCCCTTGGACCAAAGCACAAGACTTCCTGTCTGCTGCCTGTATGCAGTTACACCGTCTCTCCTTCCCCGGGGGACCACTGCTCTGTGTGTGCTCCAGAAGAGGGGCTGCCGGCAGCCTTGGAGACAAAGAGGCTTTTGGTCCTGAGCACAACCTCAGTAGCACCAAGAAGGGAGCAGGGACACATCCTTATCAGCACCAATACCACTTGCCTGCACCCACCTCGTCACAGATCTGAACAATATGCTCCGCAGTCAAACCAACGTCCGCCAACATTACATAGGACCCATAGTCACTGTGGGGCTGGCATGTATCTGTCTGGATGCGTGCACTCATTTCTACACAGAATTAAAAGTGCAGGGCTAAATCCCACCCTCACCTATAGCTGAAAAACTCTGGAGATGCTGATGAAGGTCATGGGGGGATGCCAAGCATGTAGATGCTTTCATATGAAGTGGTCAGCAGGAGCAAGGCTGCCGTGTCCCTGAGAAGATCATTTGGCACTGGAGGGAGCAGCTTTGCCTAAAGCAGCTGACTTTTGTATAGTTATCTCTGGAAATGTAGATAAAGAACATTTCATACTGGAAAAAAAAAGCCTTGCTGTTGGGTTAGCTATCGGTGCTTTTCATCTTCCATTTCCAAGCGACTGGCCAGATTCTGAACTGTCTGTGTCCAGGACAAGGAAAGCAGTACAAAAAGGATAATCAAGGGGCGCCTCTAGCTTTCTAACCATAATGAAACACGTTTGTGCTCTTCTTTGGACACCGATGGCAAAAATCCTACTCTCTGGTAAGAGAGCTGAAATCTGGAATGGCAATTGCATAGGTGGAAGGAAGCCAGACTTGCAATGCTGTAAGCGAGCAAAAGATCTGGCTGGCAATCAAGATGCAACATTATCATGAAACTTTTGGGCTTGACTCCTTTTTAATTTTGTCCTAAATGACTGGGCCATATTCTGATTTCACTACCATCAGGCTATGTCTGACTTTAGGATGCCTCTCATGCAGTAGCAGCATGTCTGAGATCAAAACTCAGCCCTCTGCATTTCCATTGCCCTCCTAAACATAAATTTCAAGGTGGTAATAAATACTAGAATAAAAAAGATATGTAATTTTAGTGACAGAGAAGCAAATTGATGCTGAATGTATGTGACACTTTTTCAATTTTCCTCTTGTTTTTCCTGATGGTGCTTTGTGTTAAACATTTCATTTGCAGATGCAAAATTTAAAGAACACTTTATCTTCAGCAGTGAGAAACATAACATGTAATTTGCGGCTTCAGCCAAGAGTGATGGCCTTATTAGTAATGGGAATTTACTGATTAACTGCTGTTAGCAAAACATCATCTTGAAACCCGTTAGTCTGAAACTGGCAGCCGCTCTGTCGGCAGGAGCTTTTTTATTTCATCTCGGGGGAGTTCTGTAGAAATATTTCTCATTTAAACAGCTTTACCCTTGGCCTTTCAATAATTTTTATGGTCTCAACTAATAGGTTAACAATTAGTTAAGAGCAACTATCAGCTTAATGTCAAGTCATTCACAGGGAAAAGTTCAAGGAGAGAAGTAACACTATTTCAAGAGATGGCTGATTTTCGAACAAAGAGCTCCCATCAGTTTGAAAAGCCAGAGGGATACAAATGAAGGCAGGAGAGAAATGAAGAACTCAGCAATGGGTAGGAAAGGCCTGGGGTCTGAGTGGGACCAGGAGAGGGGCTGCTGGAGACCAGGGGGCTGGAGGGGGGCTCCGGGCGGCACGGTGGCGGGGGGAGCACACGTGGCAGGGTGGCAGAGCTTCTGTCCCTGCTGCAGCCACCCCTGAAGCGCTGTCGGGGGCAGCCTATGCCATGCTCCAGAGCCCTGCAGTGAATAATCCCAGTCTCTGCATGTCATTGCTAGGTTCAAACTATGTGCTTTATCCTAGCTCCAGCATCTTGTCCTCTCACAGACCATCATGGTCTCCTTTCTCCTTGTCCATACCCTTCACCAGATTGTCCCACGATGGCACTGAAAGACAAAGGTGTTCATTAGAACAAGTCTCATTGCCA